>NW_020172815.1:339669-347257 GCF_003031525.2 Neophocaena asiaeorientalis asiaeorientalis | reverse complement strand
TATATATATATATATATATATATATACTTTTTTTTAAACATGATACTTTAGTATAACTTTTGTTAATTCAGTAGTACAATCTATTTCTGTTCTACAGAATTTTTATTTTATAGCTACAAGGGTGAAAAGTGACCTATTACATTTACATCTCACATATCCTGGCATACAAACAGTACTTAACTGAATTTGAGCCCCAAACTAGAAGTCTTTAGTTTTAGCACTTGAAGAGCTTCTTCACTTCCACAGTCTTAAATCATATCCTAGTCACACTTCCAGAGTTTTCAAATGATTCATCATTGTAAACCACGAGAAACAGGTGAATCCAAACTTTTAATTACAGTTGTATATACAAGTTAGATAACACAGCTCAAAAAGACTTTGCTATCCATCCTAAACCCAACACACACATTCTCCACTAAGTTATTAGACAAGTCTTAGGGTTTTCCTTCTTTTCCTTACAAATAATACACACATTTAGAAGGAGCTGGTAAAACTGATATATAAGATGGCAAATGAGAGGTCACATCTGTTGGTTCCAAAATTGGTCCTGCAAATGTTGTACTCTGCTGTGTTCTTTAACTGTGTGTCTGTTACATGCAGAAGCTCTTCACAAGAACTGACATCAAACTCAATGTAAGTTAAATTTACAGTACTGTATGAAGTTCTTCAGATTCAAGGATAAATGTGGAAAAAATATTAACACATGAAAAATTCGGCCTTTCATGCTACCATTAAGACCATGTCAAATTCATAAGCAGATTCTTTGGTACAGTTGAAAAGCGGAATTGTATGGATTTGTGGTGTGGAACTGAAATATAGAAGTATGTTTCTCATCTGCGGTAATCCTCACCCCCAATTCTCAAGTACCACCCAATTTTCTTTGCATTTTTACAGAATTCTGGGGAAAAAAAAAAGGGAGGAAAAAGACGCTGGCATTGTAACACTTCCTCCCCTCACAGGAGGTCTTCACGCTCTCAGATGAGGTCTCCTAAGACTCTCTGTATGGTCACTGGCTCTCAGATGGCCTTTGACAATGACTTGGACACTTTCCAAATCAAATCCCAGATGTTGCCTAACCTTTCCTACTCTTATCTCTGTCATTGCTGGTAAAATTTCGATGAGCGCGTTTTTCCCTTATGGAGAAATCAGACCAAAATTTTTAGTTTAATTCACAGAGAGCCCCCTGATGCCTATTGAACTAGTTGTGCCACCTCCTGGCTTCTTCCTAGGCTCTCACCTCATATAGCAGCCTCCTTATTTAAGTAATTCCCTTTCAACCTCTGGGCACTTGTCTCTGTCTTTCCTTCAGTAAAAATAGCAAAGCCCCAAGCTAACTGTGAGCATGTTATTTTAAACATGCAGCAGGCTATTTTTAGTCCTGGCATTTAACAGTTTAGCTAGTTTGGCAGTAATCTAATCAGGACTACAGAGTGAAGTTCACTTTTGATGGTCTAGGACCCCTGTTCAGTACGCTGCTTGTTCATTAATAACTGGCACTATGCTGATTAAAGAAAAAAAATTGGTGAAAGTAAACCACTAGAGGAGTCCAAAAGAGATGTGGTAGAGGAGGTGATGTGGGTAAGTAGAGATCTGAGAATGGTGACAGACAGACAGATAGAAGAGGCCTTAGAAAACATCCAGTCCAAGGTTTCTCATTGTGTGGTCCTCTGACCACCTGTAGCAGAATCACTGCAGACCTGGTAAATTACAATCTCTAGAGATATGGCACAAGAATCTACAATTTGATGAGCTTTCAGAGTGATCCCAAGAAGCACTAAAATTTGAGAACCATATAATAATGTAGTTTATTTTGCTCATTTTGTGTATAAAAAAAAATGACCTGGCCATATTGATAAGTGATTTGCCCAAGTTCACACAGCTAATTACTGGTAGAGTCAGAACTAGAACTTAGTTTTCCTGGTTCTGAGTTTGACTGGGTAGCTGTCAAATAGGGAATGTGGGGTAGAGTAGATAGGGCTCTGAGTTTCTCAGGTCATCCAGACCGAGCAGTTTTGATTCTCTTTGCTTTACACGTTGGACTTCTATATCTATTTAAACAGAGACTTAATTTTTTTTTTTTTTTTTGCCAAGAAGAAGGTTGGACAATCATTGCTTCTGTACCTCTTACAGTTACAGCAATGGATGTCTAATTTATTGGTACTTTAATTCAGCCAACAAGCATGCATTATGCTCTGCATTATTAGCTAGGGATAGGAGTATAGCCTTTGCTCTCTGGGGCTCACAGATTAGTGATGAAGTAGATCTCACAGTCTTTGCTATAAGGTGATAAGTTAGAAGTGGAGCAAAACACTCTAGGAGCCCAGGAGAGGATGCTTTTAACTTTGAAGTGTCAGAGAAGACTTCCAAGCTAACAGTACATTTTGGAAAATCAGACAAAACCTGTAGCTATCCTTATAGTAAGATTTTTATTTTCATCTCCAGAAGAGATGATAAATGGTGTGTTATAAATTCATATCTTAAGCTAGTAGAATAACAGCCTTTACCTGGATACATATATATCTTTAGTGAGAGTTTGAGTTTTTAGATAATAATAGCAGGCAGAAGTATCACACAGAAATATGATAAAGTGTGGTGCTCATACCACATGGGGAATGTATAAATAATGCAAATTCCAGGGTCATTGCTTCAGCGGTCTGATTCAGGATTTCTGGGGATTGAGAACCAGTGTAACCTAAAAATGTTTATCGGTATAATTGCCAGGGTTTAGTGACTGCTTAGGTTCTGGTACAGGGTAGTGAGAGAGAAGGACAGTTAGAGGATGACTCCTAGGTCTCTAGTATTGTAAAGTTTTAGAAATGATGTGCTCTAGGTGATGTCAGGGGAAAATATAGGGCATGGCCCTGGATGTATATATGAAGGCAGAGGAGGGATAGGGGAGACTACATAGTTGGGTGGGTTGATTGCCACTTGGAAAGTTACTCAAAAATTGGTATGGGACTTCCCTGGTGGCGCAGTGGTTGGGAGTCCGCCTGCCGATGCAGGGGACACAGGTTTGTGCCCTGGTCCGGGAAGATCCCACATGCCGCAGAGCGGCTGGGCTCGTGAGCCATGACCGCTGAGCCTGCGTGTCCGGAGCCTGTGCTCTGCAGCCGGAGAGGCCACAACAGTGAGAGGCCGCGTACTGCAAAAAAAAAAAAAAAATTGGTATGGAGAAGATGGCTGTGGCCCAAAGTCTTTAATAAATGAGCAGATAGTATCTGAGGTCAGTGAAGACAACAATAAGGAGGAATAGAGGGTAGAATAGCCAGTACTTCCCAAACTTTAATTTACTTGTGAACTGCTTGAGGATCTTGTTTAAAATGGAGATTTTGATTCAATAGGTCTGGAATGGAGCCCAAGATTCTACATTTCTAATCAACTCCTAGGTGACATTGAAGTTACTGGTCCATGGACCACACTTTGAATATCAAAGATACAGGTCTCTGGTGTTCCAACAGCTGCACATCAGACTTTCCTGGATATTTGAGTTCCTTGTCCAGAGGTTCTGTTCTAATTGGTATGGAGTATAGCCTGGATATCAGGATTTGTAAAAGCTCAGATAACTCTATGGTACAGCAGAGTTTGAGAACCTATTGATATAGGCTGATTAGGCTAGCGGGTGAGGTATATCATAGTATGAAAGTGGCAATGGGAATAGGTAAAGCTGACTCCACTCTGGATCTTGTGGTACAAGATATTGGGGGAGGGGTGAAGGCACCAGAATCCTGTATTGGAAAGAACCTGGGTTCATCTACAACAAAGGGTAGGAGAATGAAAAGGAGAGATGGGTAGGAAAATGTGAGGAGGTTCTGACTAGGTGGTGGCTGAGGAGGACTGGGATGAGAAGCACAACTGGATCCATTCCACCAGGTTACAAGGCTGGAGTTAGCGACCTGTGATGGCCGCTAACAGCTGTCTTTGCTGGGCTTTCCATTGGAATGTTATTGAGCAGGTCTCTTTGTGTCTCCAAAGAGAAGAGAAGCGTCTTCAGCATGTCCAGGAAGGAGTGAGTCAGCTATTCCATTTTTTTTTTTTTTTAATGACCTCTGGATTTGTTTCCTAAGGCTCGATGGAGTGAAACTAGAGTTGCTTGGCCATCAAGCGTTCTCTCCCCCAGGGACTGATTATTAATAACTATTGAACACCTGCTTGTGATGCATATGAAATAATCTATTGTTATTTTTTTCTCCAGATATTATAATAAAAACAAGTGGCAGGATGTAGCAGCTATGGCTGAATTTTCACTACTTTGAAGACTTGGATATGAAGTCAAAGTCCGTGAAGCAGAATGTCTGCCTAAAATTACATGAAATTCAAAAATCAAAATTCTCTGATTATTTGTGATATATCCTGATGTTGAAATTCTGTTGAGTCTTATAAATTACTTTTAATGAGCTGAGAAAGAATCTTCTGCCTGCTTCTTAAATATATGTATTTGTATTATAAAATAACAAATAGCTTATATTAGAAGACTGTACACTGAATAGATGACTTCAGCTATTTACAAAGACCCAACACCAGGATACTAGGTAACTTCCTTTGATGGTTTTTTCCCAAGTTTATCCTTTGTATGGATTAAAGGTAGTAAAATTGTTGATGCTTATATTATGAGCTATTTTTAACAACTTAATTGAAACCACATGAGTGAGAGACCTAATTCCAGGTCTGACTGAAAGAAACTCTATACTTAAGGTTTGCTGAAGCAGGGAATGTATAATACGTACAATCAATCACACACTAAGTATTTAATATATTACCTCATCCCCAAACAATCTTTTTTAGCTAATGCTATCTATCTGTAGGATTTTTTTGGGTGGGGGGAATATAGCTTATTGTGGCATCTTGGAAATGCCCTTCCTAAAAAGGAACAATCCTGTTGTCAGTGAACACAGTGTATAACGGTGAGATTTTAACTCTGTTGGCTTTACTAATGTTATTAGACATAAAAGTAAATGAGGCCAATTTTCGAAGCTCCTTCAATATGAAAGAAAATTGTAAAATTGAAGAATTAACTGAGGTTACATAACCCATATAGTACTCATTTTTAAACAGGACTCCCATGAAAATATTCTTGTAAACGATTTGACAAGGTCTTAAGCCACTAACAAAACTATTTGTGATTTCAGTTCCACATTTTAATCTAGAGGTGAAATATGGGAAAGTTGTTAGGAAATGTAGAAGAGATCATTAATGATGGATGTTAGAACCAAATTTAGACCTGAATTCTAAATCAGTACTCAGCTAAGTCAGCAACTCCTGTGGTAGTTTTAAAGCAGAAGTGTGATAAGCAGTGGGGGAAGAAGAAATGGAATAGAAGGCCTATTACCTGCCTTCAAGGAGTTTATAATCCAAGGGGGAGGAGTGAGAATGAGAACAAAGTATTTGATAATTTCTAAACAGGTGGTAGGTTCTTGTGAGAAAAAATGATACCTGATTCCTAGACTGGGCCTAATGGGGCTGGAGGAAATAACATTTGATAGTTCCATATTGCTGATAAGAAAAATATAGCTACCTTAGAAAGACAAATACTTGGCCAGGCTGATGTGATTTAGAAAGCGAGAGAGCCAGGATGTGAAAGTAGGACTATGTGAGTCCAATATTTTTATCAGCTTGAGCACAGGGCAAGGTGGGAGGGAGGAAGGAGTTGCAATTGGAGTTGAAGGCTTAGTGGTAGAGGACATAACTTCGATTATGATTAAGAGGAAGGAAAGTAAAATAAGCCTGCTTACTGTCTGGTGGACGTTAGAAGTTCCAAGAGGATTCCTGTTGGCAAATCCTAGAAGAAGGCTATACTCTTAACTTTACATTGGTGGGTAGGCCACAGACATCTTTCAGTGAACCTGCCTGGAAGACCATCAGAAAGGACCATCTCTTTCTGGGGCGAGGGTCTCCATAGTTTTCATCATATTTTCTAAGTGGTCTGTGATTTTTAAAAAGTTAACAATGGGACTGGATCCCTTTACTTTAGCATATAACTAATTACATTTCATTTTTAAGCACTTAAAATTATATTTTCAAATTACACTTCATGAAAAAAAATCTCAGGTCGTAAGTGTGAAAAATCCAGTTAAAAATTCATGAAAGGCCAGGCATGATGCCGTTTCCATTTTTAAAAATTTAACTAGAGTTTTTTTCGCCTTTCCCAGGTGTAATTCATCATGGTTTGTTCAGTTATGAATAGCCTCTTTATCTCATATTGTGTATACAGGATATGTGTTTATATGAAGGGTGTGGTGCCCAGACTTTCCAGATAGATGTTATCTTCAACCTCTCCTGCTCTACTGTTGCTTTCTAACCTGCATTTTAAAATGTTGAATCAGCTTATATCTTAAATACTCCCTTGATTCCATATGTTCTTCTACCTACCCAATAATTCTTTACCTGTTTACATCCATGCTTCCTAAAAAGAGTGCTTTCTGCCTTCTCACTGATTCCCTCACTATTCAGCCCTTTCTCCTCTTCCTTCCCCTGCCCCAATACACATAAAGTCTGGTTTTAGCTCTGATCCTTCACTGACACTGGTCCCCTCAAGGCTACAAGCAACTACTTTGATGCTAATCTAAGGAGTATTTTTCAGTTCTTGTCTTACCCAACCTTTCCCAGCTAATGATGTTGTAGACTATTACTCTCCTCTTGAAAGCCTCCAGTAAGGAATGACCTCTCTGAAACATTATTCTCCAGTCTTTCATCTCATGTATAGCTCTTTCTCTTCCATTTCTCCTGAAGGCTCATTTTCCTCTGTCCAGTCTTTAAATTTTGTTGTTTCTTCGGGTTCTATTCTAGGGCTTCTTGTTATGTTACACAGTCTCCCTGGGTGATGTCATCTACCACTGCCATCAGTTATCATCTCTGTTCAGTTGACCCCAAATCTTTGTCAGTAACTGCCATGGATATTGGTAGTGGAGATGTGTCGTGACTGGCCCTGTATCTGTCCCCCAAAATGTTTGCTGTCTTTCCTTGTATTCCCACAGCATCCTATACTTGCCCACATCATAGCATTTATCACAATGTACTGTAATTGCCTTTCAAATTCTACTTTTTCTCCCTTAGATTGTAAGCTTCTTGAGTGCAGGAACTACATCTTGTTCATCACTGTATTTCTGTTCCCCTCTACCTCCATTGTAATTGGATTTTGAGTTTCCAGGTCACATGGTTTAGGTGGGATTGATCCCACCCTTAGTTCCAGGGGTGGGCCTTTAACGGTTTAAGTCAATTACCATGGTCCTCCTAACTCAGGCACAGTGATTGGTTCAGGAATGGGTGCAAGGCCTAAAATAATCTATTGGATTAAATCTCAGAGCTTTTTCTCGGAATGCTGGGATATAGACATTTTACTTTTCCTCTTGGATTTTTATCTGAAAGGATTTTACCTGAGAGGAGAGCTTCTGGCAGCCATCTTGTGTCCACAAATGGAGGCCCTGCCTGGGAATGGAGTTTATACAGAGAAATTAGAGCTGGGATAGAGAAATTGGATTCTTGATATCATTGTTGCAGTCTCTGGATGCAGCTGTACCTGAACTGTGCTCTACTTGAGCTCCAGTTATGCGAGCCAATCATTTTTTTTTTTTTTTTTTTTTTTTGGCATTTT
>NW_020172815.1:333411-339468 GCF_003031525.2 Neophocaena asiaeorientalis asiaeorientalis | reverse complement strand
GTTTTTGCAGACCCATCTTTTTTTTTTTTTTTTTTTTTTGCTTAGGCTAGTTTAATTTGGGTTTTCTATCATGTGCAACACAGAACATCCTAATTGATGGACTCACACAAGACCTTTCGAGAGTTCTAAGTCTGTGTAGCCAAAAGCTTACTTGTCATCACTACAGGGATTCTCATGGTATCTCATATTCAACATATCCCAAACTCAACTTATCTCCCCCTTGAAGCAGTTCTTTCTCCTATCATCTGTTTCAGTGTTATATATCTTCATCTATCCAAGCTACCTGAGCCAGAAATTTGCCGTCACCCATGACTCCTCTCTTTCTCTTACTTTCCCACAGGCAGTCATGAAGTCCTGTTGATTTTGAATCCTAAAAGCCCTCATTATTTTCCATATCCCTCCATTCCCATGGCTATTCTCTGAGTTCATGTCAGTACTTTCTTGCCTGGCTTAGAATAAGAGCCTCTTCACTGGTTTCTCAATCATTATTCTTGTACCTTATAGTCAGCTTTCCACAACATATCCAGAGAGCTTTCTAAAATGCTCATCTGATCATGTTTTCTGCTTAAAATTCCTCAATAGCTCCCCATATCCTCTGGATAAAGTTCTATCTTTTAAGTGATTTTTACAGTTTTTTTTTAAAGATTTATTTTATTATTTATTTATTTTATTTATTTTTGGCTGCATTGGGTCTTAGTTGCAGCACGTGGGCTCTTCGTTGTGGTGCACAGGCTTCTCTCCAGTTGTGGCGTAGGGGTTTTCTCTCTGTAGTTGTGGCGTGCGGGCTCCAGAGCGCGTGGGCTCTGTAGTTTGAGGCACGCAAGCTCTCTAGTTGAGGTGCGTGAGCTCGGTAGTTGTGGTGTGCAGGCTTAGTTGCCCCGCAGCATGTGGAATCTTAGTTCCCTGACCAGGGATCAAACCCGCGTCCCCTGCATTGTAAGGCGGATTCTTTACCACTGGACCACCAGGGAAGTCCCTTACATAGTTTTCTTAATCCAGTTCAATTTTACCATTAGATTATATTGTAGGTCACTGAATTTTTATATTCTCTTTTGCCTCCACCAGGCAGATGGTATGTGCTGCTCCATCTGCCTGAAACACTTTCCATGCCCACATCCTCTTTTCTTTAGCATATCCCGTTTTAATTCCTATTTATTTCACCCTTCAGAAAACTCCCTGTAATTCTCCCAAAAGGTTAGTTGCGTTTCCTTGTTTTCCCCTGGCATCCTGTACTTGCCACATCATAGCATTTATCATAATGTAACACCATGTAATTGCCTGTCAAATTCTGTTTTTTCTCTCTAGGCTGTAAGGTCCTTGAGTGCAGGAACTACATCTTGTCCATCATTGTATTTCCAGGTTCTAGCACAGCTCCCAGACACATAGTAAACATATTAAGTGTTTGAAAAATACTTGTTGAAAGAATGTTTGTCATAGAAGTGTGCCATTATTCTTGCATACTTCTAATAGAATTCAAGATGAGGATTTCAAGCCAATTTTATATTGAAGATAAAAGTTTGATTCTTTAAAAGCACTTATCACAATCTGTAATAACTTGTTTACTTGCTGGTTTCTTAAGGGTGAGGGCTGTACCTGTCTTGTACCTTATTGCATTCTGGAACATAGCAGGTATTTGATTTCAGCATCTCTATTAGATTATTTCTCTTAGCGTATGAAATTCTCTAATATCTTCCATCTCAAAAAAAAAAGAGGAGGACAATTTTCCCTCCTCCCGTCTCCTCTCAATCCTCATTTTTCTGCTCCTTATCTCAGCAAAACGGCATAGTTGTCTATACTTGCTTTACCACTCCCTCCCTACTCTTTCTTTTTTAGTCCACTCCATTCAGGCTTTTGCTCACCCTTCCATTGAAACTGTTCTTGTCAAGATGTCCATGTTGACAATCTAATGGACACTTAAATTTTCAGTAACATTCAACACAGTTGACCCCTTCGTCCGTTTTGGGTTATTTTCTTCTCTTGTCTTGCTACTACTGCTCATGCTCATCCTTCTTTCCTGGATCCTTCTCTTCAAGACTTGTAAGTGTTGCCTTCTTTGAATATTAGTGCTGGACTCTCTTCTGTATTATACATTCTTTCATTTAAAAATTAAAAAAATTATTTTTGGCTGTGTTGGGTCTTCGTTGCTGTGCACGGGCTTTCTCTAGTTGCGGTGAGTGGGGGCTACTTTTCGTTGTGGTGTGCGGGCTTCTCATTGCAGTGGCTTCTCTTGCTGCAGAGCATGGGCTCTAGGCACACGGGCTTCAGTAGTTGTGGCACATGGGCTCAGTAGTTGTGGCTTGTGGGCTCTAGAGTGCAGGCTCAGTAGTTGTGGCACACGGGCTTAGTTGCTCTGCGGCATGTGGGATCTTCCCGGACCAGGGCTCGAACCATGTCCCTTGCAGTGGCAGGCGGATTCTTAACCACTACACCACCAGGGAAGTCCCATACACATTCTTTCTAGGTAAACTCACTCATTCTATTATTTTAAATTCTGTGTATTAGCTGATGCCTACTGAATTTCTCTTCAATCCTGGATTCTCCTCATATATTCTCAGAATCTCCATGTGGATATCTAATAGCCAATTCAAACTTAATATATCCAAACTTAATATGCTTGATTTTCCTCTTCAAACCTGTACTTTCCCTGGTCTTTCCATCAGGAAATGACTTCCATTTGGTTGCCCAAGGCAAAAACGTAGGAGTCAATCCTTAGTTTTCCTCTTTCACTCCTACTACAAATCGTGTTAGTTCTATCTTCAAAATAGTTAGCCAACATCAGCTCTTGCCTAAAATACATGGTAGACTCCTATATGGTTTCTCTCCTTCCATTCTTATTCTTTTATAATCCCTTCTCCACAGAGCAACCGATCTTCTAAAATCATAAATTCTATCACGTCCCTCTCCTGTTTTAAACTCCTACAATAGTTCCCATCACAATGTAACCTCCTTCGCATGATTTACAAGGTTCTACATAATCTGGCTCCTTGTACCTTTCTAGCCACGTCTCAAACATCTTCCCCCTCCCACAGTGTGTTCAGCTGTTTTGGCCTCCTTTTTCTTCTTCAAACAGGAGAAACCCATTCCTGCCTCAGTCTTTGTACTTTTTCTTCTCTCTGCTAGAATGTTCTTTACCATCATCTTCCCGTCACGGGTTCCTTTTCATTCTTTAGACCTCAGTTCAAATACCGCATCTTTGGAGAGGATATTCCTGACCACTTTATCTAAATTTGGCCCCACCAGTTGTACTATTAACTCTTTTTTCCTAGCTTTTAGGACTACTTGCAAACATCTTGTTTACTTTGCCTCTTCCCACTAAGAACTAAGTTTCTGAGAGTAGGAATAGACTACCAGAACAGAGTCTGAGACCTTTGAGGGACTCAAGAAATATTTGTTGAATAAATGATTGTTTGTTTTCTGTTGCCTCAAACCACTGCCATTCCCTTATTATATAGCGGTAAATCATTGCTTGGCTTAAGAGTTTTTAAAACTGAGGTACCGTCATGAGTCCATCTAAGTGCCATTCAGGAAGTTTTACTTTATCATCTTGATTCTGACTATCTTGTTCTGAGATGTTATCAATGAAAATTTAACTTGTTTCAGGAAAATTTAGCACAACTGAGGTTGTGCTTACTAGCATGGTGGTTAAGGGAGCAAGATTCCAGTTTTATTGCCACCTTTTGCTATATTTGATAACTGGAAAATGGCTGTAGTGAGAAGTGCCCCTGTCTTCTATGTTATTGGAATCAGTTGGACAGAGCCCCAAAGGCTGTTGGGGTTTGTGGGGAGGCTAAATCTTCTACTCCTGAGTGAAAGTGTAGGCCTTATGTCTAATTTTCTAACCCAACAGTTCCACATTCATATAACATTAATGAATAATTATTTTCTTTCTTACATTTCTTCCTTGCTCCTAAACTTAAAGAGGCTACTTTAAGACACCTCAGCTTCTCTGTGGGAAGAGGTAGCGTTAAGTAAAAGGGGAAAAAAAGATAATATACAGTTATTGAAGTTGAAAATATTTTCATTTTAATCTGCATAATTATGTATAGTTATATGTCCTCTTTTATGACAAACTTGTATCATTTCAGTGCTCTCTGAGTCTATAATTTGAGTATTACACAACAACATAAAGGAAATGTGATGAATGATAGCAAGTAAATTTTGTTTTTTTCTGTACCTTTCAAGTATAAGACCACAGAAATGATTAGAGAACACTAATACAAAGTATCTCTTATGCAAGTCCTAATGTTCTTTCCCTTACTATTAATATCTGTAATTATCCATTAAGTAACTTTTTGCCAAGATGAAAGCACACAAGATTATTGTATTTAGAAACTTCATTCTGAGGGGAACTGGAACTACTCTGTGCCAGCCACGGAGCGGCCATGATTCCTCCTTGTGTCTTTGGTCAAATACAGACAGGCTTGAGCCCGTTTCCACTTGCACTGATTTAGTGATACTTGCTAGTGTCAAAACAAAACTTCCCCAAACGATCGCTTCATTAATTGACTTATAGGATGCGCGTTTTCTCACTTTAAAAAATTTCAGACTTCAGTTATTGTTTACAAAATTCCATTCCGCGTTCCCGTTTTGTGAGAGAAATATACATAGCTATTTTGCCTCATTAGAAATCTTTCAGCGTTTGGTGCCAGAGAATTATCTTAAGTTTATAGGGGATACAGTCTTGCTATTTTGACCTTGTAATGCTCAGTAATTCTGGAGCTTGGGCAATGTATGGAGCAACTCTGAATGACTCTTAACCTGAGCACCTCAAATGTCACCTCCTCAGAGAGACCTCCCCCACTCACTTCATTGTTTCTCATTCACAACACTGGTAATTTCAAATTACCTTTTTTACTTATTTACCGTTTCCTCATATAGAAACTTAGCCCTATCTTTTTAATTTTGGATCCCCAGTGCCTAGACCAGGGACACTTAGACATTGTGGAAGGAATAAATTAATTTCTTAATCACCTATAAATAGTGCTTTAAAAATTCTTGTAACATTGAAACTGAACAACACGTTGTTACATGACCACTGAAATTCTCCAAGATATATACTCTGGCTATTACTTTTCTTGTTTCTATATAAGACCACTTATTTTATAGCATAAACTCTAGCTGCAAATCAGTGGGAGCTGGCAGCCACTTAGAGACAATTTGATTTGTATGCCTTATTAAGTGAAATTCTCAAAAAAGTATTTTAATCTAACCTTCCAAACCACATACCAGTAATTTCCAGACATTCATATCTGTCAGAGAATTGCGTCCCATGGTACAAAATTCCTCCTGCTGGAGGGGCAGTAGGGGAATGAGTAGGGAACTGAAGATCTGTAAGACCAATTTGATCCAAACCCTGATAAATTTTGGTTCCCTGGGTTTAAGTAGACTGTACGGTCATTAATGAGCAATGTTTTTCTTTGGAAAGGGTTTTCCGCCTATTAAACTCATTTGTTCACAGTTTCACAGTTCCTCTCTCTCTCTCCATACCCAGACATTGAGTGTAAATCCTGAGCCTCCTATGGCTAGCTCTTACAAGGGGCTAATTCTCGGTGTGTCAGGGTTCGAGGCGCAAGTGATAAACACCGAGGGCCGCTGCCCTCAGTGCCTGGCCGAGGCCGTCTCTGCCGGGAGGCATGGCTGCGGGGAGCGTCTTGGCAGATCCTCCACCAGACCCGTGAGCCAGCCCCGCTCAGTCAAGCTCTGAGCCCAAACCTCTCGCGGCCCAGCGTGGGCGGGCCTGTGGTCCCGGGTTTAAAGTCCAGCATGTGCCGCGGCGCCACGGGTACCCTCGCGCACCTGGTCTGCTCCGGGGGCCGCCGGACTCCGCCAGGCGCGGACGGAGGCGCGAAGCCGCAGAGACTGAGGGGAGGACGACGGGAGAGGGGCGACTGCCAGTGGGGCCCTGAACTTCTCTCTGTCGTGGGTGCGGGAAGCGGAAGGTTTCTACACTCCAAAGTCCCTGGCGTCGTCCCCGCGGCACCCTGCTGTAGACTCAGGTAGCAACTAACAGCGTCACGGAGAAGGACCGTGACCGGTGCACGTTACTTCTTCACGTCC
>NW_020172815.1:117137-333076 GCF_003031525.2 Neophocaena asiaeorientalis asiaeorientalis | reverse complement strand
GTGAGCTGCCACGTGAGGACATCCACTGGCCAGCCTATGGGCGCCAGCTCCGCCCCACGGCCCCGCCTTGCACCCTGCTCCGCGCGCCACCACGTGATGCGGCTCACCGCCAGCCAATGGACGCCGGCCTTGCCTCGCGCCCCGCCCCGCGCGCCGTGGCCGTTTGAAGTGACTAATTTCTGTCATATGACTGAGGCGCCTATGGGGGTGGCGGGGCAGCTCTAAGAGCGGGGGCCTGGCGAGTGCCCTGTGGAGCGACCCCGGCCTGGCCGTGGCCATCATGGCCCCTACGCTGTTCCAGAAGCTCTTCAGCAAGAGGAGCGGTTTGGGCGCGCCCGGTCGGGACGCGAGGGACCCGGATTGCGCGTTCAGGTAGGTCGCTGCAGGGCGAGGGGCGAGCGGCGAGGGGCGCGGAGCCGATGGCCTAGTGGGCTTTGGCTTCCAGAGGCGCTGGGGCTTTCGGTGCTTACGCTTGAGCGGCAGCGTCGCCCCGGGACCGGGATCAGGGCCGCGGTCGGGAGGGGCCGGGCAGCTGCAGACCTGCGCTGGAGGGTTCGAGCGAGGTCCTGTCTCGCCTACCCCCCTCTCCCACGGTTGCCCCTTCCCCCTCGTCCGGGGCTGTTTGTTTACGTCCTGCTCGGCAGCCACGCGCTACTCTGCCCCTCCGGACCCAGCATCGCGGCCTGAGCTTAGGGTCCACACGCCTTCCTGGCGACGCGTAGAGTTGGGCGCGGGCTGGATTGGACCTCTACCGCCGTCCTCCGGGCCGAAAAGTTCTCCCCTCCTCCCCGCGGCCAGTCGTCCTCTGGGTGCTCCATTCCAGCTTGGTTGCTCTTGTGGAGAGAGCCGCACGTTTTGGCCAACCTTCGGAGTAGAGAACGCCGGAGGAGCGTGTAGGCAAGCTGCTGTTATTTCAGTTTTGTAAACCTAAATTGGAGGTGTGCACGTACCGGACCCAGTGGCCTTAATGTTGCCGAAGGAGAAATGTGAAACCTAAGAGTTTGTGGTTTTTACTGACCAGAATGAAGCTGCGCTGAATCAAATGAAGCATGGCCGTAGAATTGACCATCCCCTTGGAACTGTTACTAAAACGAGTTTTTAAAAATTGAGAACGGTAGCAACATATTTTGTGGTATTACAGGCTTTGTTAATTTTTGGTTACAGTACCTGTTGCTGATAGAAAAACTTTTAAAAATTGTAAGACAATAGAATATAAACCTGAATTCTAGGTAAAATTTAGTTTCGAAACTGCATTTGAAGAAGAGATTATGTCTTTCAAACAGCCTTCATACTTGTTGCCGTGTGGAAACTTGTAAATGTAACTAGGCTAAATGTCAAATATCACTCAAACCTGGTAGGATAGCATAGAGGCCAGTTGTACAGTAGTAGTAGGAAGAGATGAGTATCTGTTAAATTTTGCAGTAGCCAGAGTCTGGAATGAGTGTACCACACTGGTTGAAAAGGTTTTGATAATCTTAAAATTATTCACTCTCTCTTGCTAATGCAGGTCCCATTACTAAACATTCAGTAACTTGTGGAATTGAAGTATTAAATGGAAAGAAATTTGACTTTTAGAGGAAGAAAAATCTCAGTGGTGAACATTTTGGAACAGTACTTAGTAAAAGTTATCTAGCTTTTGGTCTTTTCTACTGGGAAATAAATGTCTTGCCATGCTTATCTAATGACTTTAAAGATTTCTTTAGTGTTTTTCTTTTGAAAAGTGAAAGTGCAGTATAGATAGTACTACATTGAGCCATATAGTAAATCAAGGGTTAGTAGAAAGCAAGTTCAGGAGGGATATTAAAAAGGTGACATTTGAATAGGTTTTCTATTTCTGGGTAAAGATTTACTTTGGGGTACCCAAGTTTCCAAGCATCTCAAGTTATTCTTGGGAAAAAAAGTTAATTTTTTTAAAATGTAAACTCTACTATATGTTTGTGTAGTACTACTTTAGAGTTGCCAAAGCACTTTCTCATCAGTTATCTCATGTGATGTTTCACAACAACCTTGTGAGATAGGGCAAGTAGCAGTATAGATAACTACATGATCCTTTTTATGTGTAAGAATTATGTGTAAGCACAAAAACTGCAGTACAATATGGAAAAATGCGCAGAAGTGTACATGTGAGGAAATGAAAACTGGGTAATGTCACACAATTAGTAACTTGCAAATTTAATCAACCCAATCTTTTTTTTTAACACCTTCATTGAGCTATAATTTACATACAATAAAATCGAGCCATTTGAAGTCTATAGTTATATGAATTTTGTTACATGTATACAGTCGTGTACCCACCACCCCAATGAAGTTTTAGAACACTCCATCATCCAAAAAATTCCCTCATGCCCCTTTGCTATCATTTCTTAATGCCTTCTCACCCAGGGCAATCACTGACTTGCTTTTGTCTAATGACAGAGGTTTTGACTTTTCTGGAATTTCATATAAATGTAATCATACTGTTTATAGTCTTTTGTGTCTGGCTATTTTAACTCAGAGTGATGATTTTGAGATTCATCCATGTTGTTGCATTTATCTGTAGTTCGTTCCATTTTTTGCTGAATAGTGTTCCATTGTATGGGTATAGCACAGTTTATCCATTCACTGGTTGGCAGACTTTTGGGTTGTTTTCAGATTTGGGCTGTAATAACAATGCTGCTGTGAACATTTGTGAACAAATCTTTATGCGGAAATACATTTTCATTTCTCTTGGAGTGGGATTGCTGGGTCATATGCTAAGTGTATGCTTAACTTTTTAAAAAAATTGCCAAACTTTTCTAAAGTAGTTGTACCATTTGTATTCCGACTAGTAGTGTATGAGGTTACAGTTGCTCCAGATTCTCTCCAAATCCAGATATTGTTAGTCTGATTTTTTAAATTAAAAAATTTTTTTGTATTGTAAAAAACACCTAACATAAAATATACTATGTTAACCATATTGGAGTCTCTTTAAAAATTTATTTTTATTATTTATTTAAAAATTTTAAAATTGAAGTATAGTTGACTTACAATGTTGTGTTAGTTTCAGGTATACAGCAAAGTGAATCTGTTATACATATATTAATACACATATCCACTCTTCTTTAGATTCTTTTCCCATACTAATGGGTATAGTGGTATCTTGTGTGGTTTTAATTTGCATTTTCCAAATATTAAACGGTGTTTCGCATCTTTTTATGTAACTCATGTTTTTGAGTAGACTAAAATTTAGTTTTTATTCCAGTATACCATGGTTTTCATTCTAGAATACTGTTTTGGTTTTGTTTGTTTTAGTCAGTGTAAGTTGTTAAATAAGGCTTGGACACAGCCATTGGCAACTAACTATAGCTCAGCCTGTGAGAGTCAGTTCCTAGAGTAAACAATATATGAGGCCCAATAGTCATAAGCCATAATAGGGCTCTTGGGTAGGAAAGACCTGAAATAGAGAAGTCTTAGGAGCTTTTCAGTATTGTTTTTCATGGTTACTCCACTGAAAAAGATGGTCAGGGATTACCCCCTTCCATTCAGTCTGAACTCCCTTACCTTATAGGTTTCTGGTGTTTTGTCCTATCTAAGGTTCTTGAGCTGGAGGTAAGTGTGTAGGGTATCACAGGGAGAATATTATTTTAATCATATATAGAACTAAAACAGTAATTTGTTTTAATCTTTTAAAGAATTTGGGAAAGACAGGGAAGATACTGCTTTATGTTTTCTCCATCAGGCCACTTTCCAGGGGAAGTAAGATTTAAGTGTAAGTCTAATAACTGCAGTACATATAAAATGATTGCTTTAAAAATAAAATTCTCTTCATCTAAAAATGATGTTAATAATGGCAACTGTGCAGGGTTGTCATGAGGTATATTAGTGAAGGTAACACTAAACTGCGTTGTATTAATAAATAAGCTAAGTCTCAAAAAAAAGTTCTTGAAAGAAGCCTAATTTGATGAAGAAGATTGTTTTAGAGTTATATATCTGTAGGACATAATTCATGTTTTGTTCAAAAAACAGTTTCTGTATTTTTATTTTATTCCTAATACATGAATGTTTGCTCTTTTTGTCTGTATCAGTTAACAACCTCTTAACTGGTCTTTCTGTCATCACTCTTGCCTTTCTCCAAACTATTCTCAACACTTCATCCTTTAAAAAAATGCTAATTCTGATCATGGTCAGCAGGCAAAATGGTATAGAATTTAAAATCTCCACAACACAGAGGTATTTTAAGGATTCAAAGAGATAAATCATGTTGAGCAGTTAATGCAGTGCTTTAGTGCATGGCTTTCACAACCAGAAGTTGTTTTTGCTGTGATGATCTTATGCTTATGTATAAAACCATTCAGTTTAGGACCAAACTCCTTAACATAGCCTGTGGTGGTGTAGCTTCTGTGAAGTCTCTAGTCTTGACCTTTTAATTTTTTTTAATAAGGTCATTTTTTAACATAGCCATTAAGCTTCTATTATCCCTTATATTATCTATTAATATTATATATCTAGGGACTTCCCTGGTGGCGCAGTGGTTAAGAATCCGCCTGCCAATGCAGGGGACACGGGTTCGATCCCTGGTCCGGGAAGATCCCACGTGCCGCGGAGCAACTAAGCCCGTGTGCCACAACTACTGAGCCTGTGCTCTAGAGCCCGCGAGTCACAATTACTGAGCCCGCGTACCACAACTACTGAAGCCCACGTGCCTGGAGCCCGTGCTCTGCAACAAGAGAAGCCACCACAATGAGAAGCCCGCACACCACAATTACTGAAGCCCACGTGCCTGGAGCCCGTGCTCTGCAACAAGAGAAGCCACCACAATGAGAAGCCCGCACACCACTACAAAAAATAGCCTCGGCTTGATGCAACTAGAGAAAGCCTGTGCGCAGCAACGAAGACCCAATGCAGCCCCCCCAAAAATATACATATATATATATATATACTAATATTATCTACTAGTCTATATTCAAATTTTCTTAGTTGTCTCAGGATGTCTTTTTACAGTAGGTTTGTTTGAATCAGTCTGCATATTGAATTTGCCGTTATGTGTCTTAAGTAATTTTTATTCCACAACGGCCTTCCCCCCTCCCTTTTAAAAATAGCATTTGTTGTTTTTAAATTGGGTATTTTTCCTATGAAATTTCCCACATTGTCTATTTGCCTGTTTGCTCTCTAATGGTTTCCTTTAATTCACTGGTTCCCAGCAATCTTTTAACAAGACCTTCCAGGTGATTCTGAATGCTCAAGTTTGAGAACCACTGCTATAACTTATTCTCTCTTTCCTGAAAACTGGTGGTTAGTTTACTAGATTCAGGTTCAGTTTTTGTTTTTTTTTTTCTTTTTGTGGTACGCGGGCCTCTCACCGCTGTGGCCCCTCCCGGTGCGGAGCACAGGCTCCGGCCGCGCAGGCCCAGTGGCCATGGCCCACGGGCCCAGCCGCTCCGCGGCACGCGGGATCCTCCCGGACCGGGGCACGAACCCGTGTCCCCTGCGTCGGCAGGCGGACTCTCAACCACTGCGCCACCAGGGAAGCCCCATTTTTTTTTTTTAATTAAAATATTCCAAAGATTTTGCAGTGTACTTCGTATCCATACGTAATGTCTGTTTGTCCCATTTTTTAGTCCTGCTAAGATTGATCAGTGGTTTCAGGTGGTATCAGCTTTATTCTTCCATTATAAAGTTCACCCTTCACTAATGGTTTTAGCGTCTTCTGTTGGTTATTGCCTGAATCCATTATCTTGTTAGGGGATGCAAATGGTAATATTCTGATTCTTTAATTCTTTCTGCATTTATTTCCTGGAAGAACTTTCTCTTACTACTTATTTGGTTATTTGCTACAGGAAAGTCAGCATCAAAGTTTATCACTTTTGAGAATAATTTATGATGAGTTCAATGAAGGTTTTCATTTTAATTATCATTTTTTAGTATTACCATCACCTCTTGGATTTTAATGTGTTTTAATCCATTACCATCAAATTGTCCCGTATTTAGCCAGTGGAAGACTTTTCAAGTTGACTTCTGTGCCCTTTGACATGATCTGATCTCATTAATCTTTGATAACTTGTTGCTTTCTTCTGGACTTGTCTTAATCTAATCACCTTCCTTTTCTATGATTTTATCACCTTGGATTTGTTTTAGGTTTTGGGATGTGCCATGCTGTGCTGTTCTTTGTTTTTGGCGTAGTTTTATATACCTTTTTGTTTAGCTTTTTATACTGATCATCTGGGCTTATCCTAATTATTCTTTCTCCAGGAAGCCATTTCTGATTTCTCCCTGAGTTTGGTTTCACTGTAATTTTCTTCCATAGGTTTCTGTATTTCCTGCTGTGACATCTATCACAGCTGTCATTACTTGTCCACACCTCTCTTCTTTGCTTGCTTGAGAGCGCTCTTCAACTTCAAGGTGTATTTTGGAGTTAGAACTTTGTAAGCCACATGATGGGTTGTTTGTGGGGAACAAATGCCTAGGTTTCTGTCTGGAGCAGCTAGGTAGATGCCGTTTTCGAAGGAGAGACTATGATACTGTGGAGGCCTATCTTGAACACCTCATCAAAAGTAGCAGCTCTCTCCCCTATTCTCTGTCAGAGCACACTGTTTATATACTTCATAGTTCTTTTTACAACTTATCATCTCTCTCCCTCAAGTTCACATTGTGAGTCAGTGTATACAGCACAGTGCCTGAGCTTGTGCTCAGTAAATATTTGTAGAATGAATATGTTAAATAATTTTAAGGGCAGAAAGAGTCAGAAGTTCTGTTTTGGACATTTGGTCTAGTGTTAATTACTAATGAGATATTTATTTGTCAGTTTAATAAAGTAAATCTGGAGTTCACAGTAGAGCGTGGGCCTGGAGATAATGAACTTGGGCTTAGGGTCAATGGTCAATATTAAAGCTAAGGGAATGGGTGAGATAATCTAGGAGAAGGGTGTATGTAGGTAGAGAATTGGAAAGAACAGATTTTGTACTGAGGAAATCTAAAATGTACAGATGTGGGGGAGGAAAGTCTACAAAGAAAGAATGGCCAGAGAGATAGGGGGAAGGCCAGTGGTGTGTGGCGTTAGGAAAGCTCAGAAAGGGAAGTGTTTAAAAAATGATGGAGTGATAAATTATTTTGTATACTGGTTGCTGACAGGCCTTATGAGATCAAAAACAGAAAAGTATAGTTGGAGTTGTCAAGTTAGAGACAACTGGTGATCTTAATGGTTTTTTTTTTCTGAGGGGGCATGTTTGGGGGAAAGAGTGAGATGTGTATTAAATGAAAAGGGAGGAAATGGCTTCACTGCTAAAGCTTTCTATTTCTGTAGGGGAAGCAATCTGTAGTGCTGCGATATCTTTTCACTTTCAGTATTCTGATTTTATGTCACATTTTGAGCTTCTGAAGTTTTTAAAGGCTAGCTTCTCAATATTATCAATGCTTGTAAGAATCATACTTAAGAAGTTTTTATTTAATGTGATTTTTAAACATTTGTTCATTCACAAGTTTTTTTTTTTTTTTTTGCGGTACGCCGCGGGCCTCTCACTGTTGTGGCCTCTCCCGTTGCGGAGCACAGGCTTCGGACGTGCAGGCTCAGCGGCCATGGCTCACGGACCTAGCCGCTCCGCGGCATGTGGGATCTTCCTGGACCGGGGCACGAACCCGTGTTCCCTGCATCGGCAGGCAGACTCTCAACCACTGCGCCACCAGGGAAGCCCACAAGTTTTTTTAAATAAAAAAAAAAACACCCCTTCATAAACTGTACCTTTTAATCTTATATTAGAGATAGAAGTTATAATATTCTTTACAGAGACTCCTGTGAGAGCGTATCTTATTAAAGTGAGAAGCTGAGGATTTTAAGTTAATTTCATGTTAATGAAATCAATATTTGGTTCTAAGAGTCTAATTTTGCAATAAGAAATACAAATTTTTTTTGTTTTTTTTAAAAACATCTTTATTGGAGTATAATTGCTTTACAATGGTGTGTTAGTTTCTGCTTTATAACCAAGTGAATCAGCTATACATATACATATATCCCCATATCTCCTCCCTCTTGCATCTCCCTCCCATCCTCCCTATCCCACCCATCTAGGTGGTCACAAAGCACCAAGCTGATCTCCCTGTGCTATGTGGCTGCTTCCCACTAGCTATCTATTTTACATTTGGTAGTGTATATATGTCCATGCCACTCTCTCACTTTGTCCCAGCTTTTTATTGTTAATTTGATTTGCTTTTCCATCTCTAAGTAGTGGTATTAGATTTGTTTTTTGGAACCATGTTTATTGAAAGAAAATAGCTTAGTAAAAAATGCAGCTTTAATATTCAACTTATAAAACTTGGACCTCATTTCTTACTAATATAATAACTATTGTCTTAAATCTTGATGAGTTTAAGTTATCTTTTAGGAGAGACTTGTTTAAAAAAAACTCCCCCATGTAAAACATAACAATCTTCTTTATTTTTTTTAAATTAATTTTTATTTTTAAAACATTTTTATTGGAGTATAATTGCTTTACAATGGTGTGTTAGTTTCAGCTTTATAACAAAGTGAATTAGAATTAGTTATACATATACATATATCCCCACATCTCTTCCCTCTTGCATCTCCCTCCCTTCCACCCTCCCTATCGAACCCTTCTAGCTGGTCACAAAGCACTGAGCTGATCTCCCTGTGCTATGCTATGCGACTGCTTCCCACTAGCTAGCTATTTTACATTTGGTAGTGTATATATGTCCATATATATACACTACCACTCTTTCACTTTGTCCCAGCTTATCCTTCCCCCTCCCCGTGTAGAATCTTCTTTATTAAAAGGAGTCCTAAACTAGTCTTACACAATCTTACTTCTGTTCCTGGCACTACCATTCTCTTAGTCTACCAAGTTGAAAGTCAGAGAATCATCTTTTACTCTTTCCTCTAATTGCCTCATTTGGTCATTTGTTAAGTCCTGTTGATTCAAATTCTGCAACATCTTAGTTCTTTTTCATTTTCCACAGCCATCATCTCATTTAGACCTTTAATGCTTTTCGTAAAAATTTGCCATAACTTTCCCACTTCATATGTGTTCCCCTCTATACTATCCTGCTAAATTGACTTTCTTAAACCATAATTCTGGTCAATTCACTCAGAAATCTCCTTTGACTCCCTGTTGCTTAATAGTGGCTTGCTCTGTGCCAAGCACTGCTCTAAGTGCTCTACACATATTAATTCATTTAATTCTCACAATAGCTTTATTATAAAGTAGGTCTGATTATCCCTATTTTATAGATGAGAGAATAGAGGCACAGAGAAGTTAAGGACCTTGTCCCAGGTCACACATTTAGTAAGTGATATAATTAAGATATAAATTCAGACATTTGAGTTCCAGATCCTTTTTTTAAACGAAGTCCAAGCTCTTCGGCTTTTCATGTCAGCCTCCTTTAGAGTTGTAGCTTACTGTAATGGACCTGGGTTCAGATCCCTGCCCCAGTGGTTCCTGTATATATAACCTTGGGAAGCAGTATCATGTCATCATTAAAGGTGCTGTGGTGTATGCATGTCACAGTGGGGGAGAGGATGCTGAAAAGATTGTCCGTTGTATCTACCATCTTAGAGTTGTTTTGAGGATTAAATGGCATGGTAGTCTCTCAAATGTTAAAATTCTTTCCCACACTCCCTCATCCTTCAGTTTATTCTTTCCAGTCTTCCTTCTAATTTTTCCTCTAGCTGTGGGCTCTGAATCAGATTACTTGATGTTTCTTGAGAATATTCTGGTTCATGTTTGCACACTGCTTGAAATTACATGGCTACAACACATCTCTCTTAAGGCTACAATAGAAACCATGTTTTTGCATCAAGGCAGTTATTTTCTTGGGTTGTAATTGCTTCTTTATGGACCTATATACTTCACTAGACTGTAGGTTCCATGGGGCACAACCATGGTCTAACTTGTTTAATGCTGTATTCCTGGTGTTTGACTCACAGAAGGCATTCAGTAAATATTTGATGAATGAGTGAATGAATAAAAATAGTCACTGATTGAAAAAATTTTAATTCCTTTAACCAAGGATGTTTCTGTTTTGGGTTTTTTGTCTAAAGTAGTTATTTCTCTGTACTTTGAGCACATTTTTCTTTGACATCAGTGTTTACCAATTTAAAGGAAAATTCCATTGTTATTTTGATCTTTTTAAGATAGCAAGAATGGTCTGATTTTCCAGAAATAGGTTAGATTCTCTATTTATATCTCTTGTAACACCTCATACTTTCCCTTCCTACCATTTTTCACGTTCAGAACATGAGTGTGTATATGTGTGTGTACACAGAGTCTTCTCTGACGTACTCAGTATATGCTGAATGGATAAAAGAATGAGTAAACGAACTCATTCTTTTATCCATTGAGTAATGTATTCTTTTTGGTAGTGGGAGTTTATTTCAAGAACACAAGAGGTTTTGAGGTACCATGGAATTTCTTTTCCATTTGAGCATACTAGGTCCTTAGACCTTCTGATTGTTAAGCAGACCTTATGGGGAAGTGGAGCAACAATTTAACCTGGCTCTTTGGGGACACAGCCAGAGCTCTAGGGATCTGCTTCCTTGTACTCACGTTGCCCAGTATATAGTATCCTTTGACACAACGGCATTTTATCCCAAGTCACCCCAGAGAGATTACACCCTAGTGTAATCCTAATAGAGTGGCAGAGTTGGTTTCAAGGGCATGTGGGTTTCAGTTTATACTGTTATGATCCCATTTGTAGGATGCAGCTGTCAGGCTCTTTGCAGCTGTTTGGCCTGCTTTCCCACCCTGTTGTGGTCTGTTATATAATTTTTAAGTTTTCCATTTATATCAAGAAACTACAGATGGTGACGTTAATGAGAAGGTGAATGAAATCGAGTAGTGATATGATTCCCACAAATAGGGATTTTGTATTAAGTTTTATATTAATTTCTATTAATTCCTAATTACTTCAGAATATAAAACATATATACTATACATTTATTGAATGCAGAAATATAATAAATATTATTTGTGAATAATCAAAGAAATACCTGAACATAGTTTAAACATTAGACAGTAAAACCCCATGTTAATGCACGCGCTGTGACATAAGTGGCTCCTGGACCCATGGAACTTCTGACTGGCTGGCTCACGGGCCTAGCCGCTCCGCGGCATGTGGGATCTTCCCCGACCGGGGCACGAACCCACATCCCCTGCATCGGCAGGCGGACTCTCTACCACTGCGCCACCAGGGAAGCCCATAGACAAGCTTTTTACATGTGAATCTGACTCTAAATTTATGTGTTGAACTTTTTTGCCCCCAACCCAACAACATTATGGCAGGCATTTACTTAGAGTAAGTTCCTCCAATCCAGTCCTGAACCTAGATGCAACTGCTTTTTTAATTGTTTGGTGTTTGCTTAAGTATTTGCTTTTATATTTATAAATTATGTGAATAGACTGTTTTATAAAAAATTTATTCATCTTAGACATTAATTTCTTGTATTGATAAAGATTTAGGTCTTAAACATGCACACATATACACACACTCATGCATACCCTTCCCTTTCTTCTTCATTCTTCCAAAATTACAATTTTTGGTTAGTTTAGATAATCAAGGTTAACTATATTATTGTATTATAAATGTTTACTGCTGAGCTAAATATATTTTATGTTTTATTGTTCTTTTTTTTACTTACCTCTTGGAGTTAATTGCCTTTTCTTCTTTTTCTTTTTTTGGTTTGCCCTGTTTTCTTTGAAATCTTTAGCTAAGTATTACAGCTCCATAAAATACCTCTCAAAACAACTTCTCTCTCTTAGTTAAACCTAGTCGATAATTGACTTTTTAAAAAATACTTATTTCTTTATTTGACTGTGCCAGGTCTTAGTTGTGGTCTGTGGGGTCTTTGGGGATCTTCAGTTGTGGCATGCAAGATCCTAAGTTGTGGCATGTGGACTTTTAGTTGCGGCATGTGGGATCTACTTCCCTGACCAGGGGTCGAACCTGGGCCCCCTGCATTGGGATCATGGAGTCTTAACCACTGGACCACAAGGGAAGTCCCTAGATAGTTGATAATTAATATTTTTTCCTCCTGGATATGTCCATCTTGGAACCATCTGCCCTTCTCTGGCTCTAGTTTGTACTTCTTGCCCTGTAGGTCTGCTCCACAGCAACATGATGAGCCTTCCTTTGCCTTCCTCCTGGAAATTCCTTTGACCTTTAAAAGTTGGGATCTTCTGTAGACTGGCTTTCATGACTTCTTCGTTTTTGGATTGTTCCCTTGTTTTGGTGCTGCCTATCCCTCTTGGAGCTTCCTGAGAATGATTGTTTGAGATAAATTTTTTGAGACTTCGCACGTGTGAAAAAGTGTTTATTCTATTTTTGTGTTTGGTTGGCAATCTAGTAGATGCACAGTTCTATGCTGAGAATCATTTTAATTCAGAAATTTGAAGGTATTGCTCCCTTGTCTTCTGTCTTCCAATATTGATACTGAAAAGGCTGGAGCTATAACTCTCAGCCCCCAGGAAGCTTTTGGAATTTTCTGTTTTCTCTATTTTGTTCTGAAATTTCACAGTGATGAACCTGTACCTTTGTTTTTTAAAAAAATTCATTGGTTTATACTTGATGGGCCTTTCAATCTGGAGACGCCCTGAGGCTGGTGCAACTCTGACAAGTTTCCCAAGAACATAAATATTTGTTATGTATAAGGGGTGGGTTAAGAGAGAAGATGAAGGACATTTTGACATCCTGTGGAGGATATGCTTTTTGTTCCTTTGTCTCTCCTCTACCTTCCAAAGGGCCTTACGTTTCCAAGGCCTTTGCTTCTCAGGGGCTCTGAGGAGATGAATCGTTCGGTTGCTCCTAGACATTTATTGACATTTAGGTTGTAGCTGCTTATGTTTTTGAAAAGTTAGTTGCTACTTTTCATCTTTCAAATGTTTATTGCGGTCTCTTTATGCTTGAAATTTTTCCTCTCATATTGTCTTTGTCTTAAATATGTACGTATATATGTATATATTTGTGTGCGTGTATATATATGTATACACACACACACACACATACAAACACACACACTTCATTTACTGTCATTTGAATGGGATTTGAATGTATCAGTGTACCAGTGCTTAACCTGGATTTCCTAAAAAAGTTTTTAAACTTATGAAATATTTCAAACCAAAAAGTAAAGAGAATGTTATAACAGTACCCATCTTTAACAGTTATCAACATTTTGTTTCTTTTTGTTTGTTTCATTCTCTCTTCCCCCAACTTATTTTAAATATTAATACTATTATTTGTTGTTGTTGGAATATTTTAAAGTACACTCCAAAAATCCTGTCATTTCACTCATGAATACTTGAGTATGAATCTCTAAACGATTACTATTATTCCTGAAAATTAACAGTGATTCCTTAATATTTAATACTCAGTCCATGTTCAGTTTCCCCTGATTGTCTCAGAAATGTCTTTTTAGAGTTTGAAGTTGGATTCTAATTTGTCTGTAGAATATTGCATATTTGGATTTGGATCTGATTTCATCTTCACTGTGTCCTTTACCTTGTTCCTCTCTCCACCTTATTTTCTTTAAATTGGGAGTTAGATCTCAGACTTGATTGGATTTAGGTGCAGGGTTTTGTTTTGTTTCTGTTTCCTGTTTGTTTTGTATTGTTTCCTGAGACTACTTCGTAGGGGCGCTGTGTACTTCTTACTGCATTTTATCAGGAAGCACATAACCTCTGGTTGTCCCACTTTAAGTGGTGATAAGGTTGATCAGCAGGTTCAGGTGGTGTGAGCCTGATTCCTCCATTTTAAAGTTGCCCATCAACTGTTCACCTAATGGATTTAGCTTCTATTTATGCTGATTATTAGATTATTTCAGTGATTCTCAAACTTTAGTATGCATCAGAATCTCTTGGAGAGCCGGTGAAATTTTTGTAAACAATAGATGGTCCTTGGAAATTTGAGGACTGATGTTGATGTTTGAATTCCGAAGTGGTTCTTTGTACCACAGCTGTAGCTGTGATCTTCAGTTTTAGAAGCTTCTAGTAAAGCTAGTTAATATAGGCTGTATCACTCATTTCTTGTGCTTGTATCTAGCAAATGTGTCTGCTATTTTAAAAACAATATATAACAGCTTCATTAGATATAATTTACACTTTATATAAATTATAAATTTATAATTCACCCGCTTAAAGTGTGTAATTCAGTTGTTTTTAGTTTATTCACAAAGTTATGCCGCCATCACCACAATCAATATTAGAATTTTTTTTTTTTTTGGCTATGCTGCGTGGCTTATGAGATCTTAGTTCCCTGACCAGTGATCAAACCCGGGCCTCCTGTAGTGGAAGAGTGGAGTCCCAACCACTGGACTGCCAGGGACTTCCCAATATTAGAACGTTTTTATCACCAGAAAAGAAACCCTGTACCCATTAGCAGTAATTCTCAATTACCCTACCCACTACCACCCACATTCCCCCAGCCTTAGACAACCACTAATCTACTTCCTGTCTCTGTAGGTTTGCCTGTTCTGGACATTACGTATAAATGAAAGCGTACAATATATGGTCTTTTGTGACTGGGTTCTTTTACTTAGCATATGTTTTTAAAGTTCATTCATGTTATAGCATGTATCAGTACTTTAGTCCTTTATATTGATGAATAATATCTCATTGTATGGGATATCATATTTGTCCGTTCATCAGTTAGTAGACATTTGGGTTGTTTCCACTATTTGGCTGGCTATTATGAGTAATTCTGCTGTGAACTTTTGTGTACAAGTTTTTGTGTGAACGTGTTTTCATTTCTCTTGGGCATATATTAGGAATGAAATTGTTGGGTCATACGGTATGTGTAAAATTTTGAAGAACTGCCATTCTGTTTTCCAAAGAATCCACTGACATAGCTTTGTGCTGCTGAGACAAAATATCAACCTAGAATTGATATACAGTGAGACTTGTTTGAGAGTCTAACATACATATATATGTGACAAACAAAAGGTGAGGGAATTCCACTAATAGAAAAATGTTTGCAGTGCAAGAATAAATGGTTAAGATAAACAACAAGGTCCTACTGTATAGCACAAGGAACTATATCCAGTCTCCTGGGATAAACCATAATGGAAAAGAACATTAAAAAAAGAATGTATATATGTGTAAAGCTGAGTCACTTTGCTGTACAGCAGAGATTGGCACAACATTGTAAATCAACTGTACTTCAATTAAAAAAAAAATGGTAAGGAAAAAGAAACGGACAATATAAAATGAGACATGTGGGTAAATCTACACAGATATTGGTAGTATAAAAACAACAGACATGTCAAACAGAGCTTAAATATTGGAAAATAGTACCATGCTAGAGGGTAGTTGAGATGGAGAGAATGAAGTAGAATTAAAACATTCTGTGGTTAGATAGCTAGTGGGAAGCATCCGCATAGCACAGGGAGATCAGCTCGGTGCTTTGTGACCGCTTGGAGGGGTGGGATAGGGAGGGTGCGAGGGAGGGAGACGTAAGAGGGAAGAGCTATGGGAACATATGTATATGTATGACTGATTCACTTTGTTATAAAGCAGAAACTAACACACCATTGTAAAGCAATTATACTCCAATAAAGATGTAGAAAGCAAAAAACAAAAACATTCTGTGGTTCTAGGGGGCTTCCCTGGTGGCATAGTGGTTAGGAATCCACCTGCCAATGCAGGGAACATGGGTTTGAGCCCTGGTCCAGGAAGATCGCACATGCCGCCGAACAACTGCGCCCGTGCACCATAACTGCTGAGCCTGCACTCTGGAGCCTGTGAGCCGCAACTGCTGAGCCTGTGTGCCACAGCTGCTGAAGCCTGCGTGCCTGGAGCCCGTGCTCTGCAGCAGGACAAGCCACTGCAATGAGAGGCCCGTGCACCAAAGCGAAGAGTAGCCCCGCCTCGCCTCAAGTGAAGAGGGCCTGCGTGCAGCAACAAAGACCCAACGCAGCCAAAAATAAATACATTAATTAAAAAAAAAAAACATTCTATGGTTCTTTTATCTTTTGAGGATGAAGATAATAAAGTATGAAGTATGCATGTTAAAATTTCAAGGTTACATGGTAAATTGAAGTATGTAACTTCCAAATTAATAGAAGAAATGGAATGTAGAAAAAAATGTATGAAAGGATAGGAAAAGAAACAAGTCACAGAACAAGTGCAAAGAAAGAGAATAATGTACTAGTGGAAATAAATTCCAGCATATTATAAGGATCGTATTAAGTGAAGGCAGACTAAATAATGCAGTTAAGACAAAGATTTGATAGGCTGGAAAAAATTAAATTCAGCTGTATGCTACTGTTTAAGATACATACCCTAGTACACCAATACAGAAAGATTGAAATCAAAAAGGTAGAAAAAGATATCTAGAAAACCAAAAGAAAGCTGGTGTAGCTCCAGTCATACCAGATAAAATAGAGTTTAAGACACAAAAATTATTAGTGATAAATACAATAATAAAAGGTTAAGTTACCAAGAAGTTTTGATATGTTTTGATAATATGTAAGCAGAAATTGTCAAGGAGAAATGCATACACTTACTATAGTAGGTGAGTTTTAACATACCTGTCCTAATTATTGAAGGTGAAGTAGAAAAAAATTACTAAGAATAAAAAAGATTTTAAAAACACAGTCAACACTTGATTTAATGGACATACAGAAATCTGCAATTGGAAGTTGGAGGTAACACATTCTTTTCTAACATTTATAGAACAGTTATGGAAACAACTTATGAGTCAAAGGAGAAGAAATCCTAAATGAAATTTTAAAATAATTAGAAGTGAATTGTAATAAATGCCATATTACAAAACTTGGGATGTAGCTAAAACCTCACTGACAGTAAATTTATAATTTTTACATAAGAGGGAAGGTTCAAAGTTTAATGAGTTGAACAACTGCCCCTTCTAGGGCTAGCTAATTCCTAGAGATAGCAAAGGACTTCTCCAGAAGTGTGCCTTTCATGTGCAAACCAAACAATCCTTTGGTTGTACCCTCCACCTACCTCCTATATTGAGCTCTTACCCTCCTGGGCCACTACTTCCCTGCTCTAATCACCCCAGGGCCAGGTACCAGCCAACTAGGGGCAGTTTCTGTACCATGGAGACCACTGAAATTATCCAAAGTAGCCAATCCTAAACCTGATTAGCTTGTTTACTTTGCCATTCTTTCCTGTGAAAACCACAATAAAGGTTCTTGCCTCATTTTCCTCCCATTCCTTCTGCCTTCTGACCCACCCTGGTGCTTCCCCATATGGCCTGTTGTGGTCTGGCATTCTTCCTAATTCCAGGGAATTGTGAGTATAAATTTCTTTCTTCATGGCAGTTATTTCCATGTCTGTGTCTTACCATACCTGATTAAAACAAATCCTGGGTTCATTTTAAAATCAGTATAGCTTTATGAGTTTGGACAAATGTATACAGCTCTGTAACAGCCACTACAGTCAAGATGTAGAACTTTGTATAACCCTCAAAAGTTCCCTTGTACCCCTTTGTAGTCAGTAACCAATCCCTGCTCACCCTGCCCCCAGACAATTTCTGATCTGCTTTCTGTCACTACAGATTAATTTTGCATATTCTAAAATTTCATGTAAATGAAATCCTACCCTATGTACTCTTTTGTATCTGGTTTCTTCCACTCAGCAGAATGTTTTTGAGATTCATCCATGTTTCTGCTTATTTCAGTAGCTCATTGCTTTTTATTCCATTATAGTATTCCAGTATCCCATTATATAAATATACTAAAATTTGTTTATCCATGTACCAGTTGATGAATATTTAGATTACTTCTGGCTTGTGGGGCCTATTATGTATAAACCTGCTATGAACATTCATGTATAAGTCTTTGTATGAACACGTTTTTGTTTCTCTTGGGTAGATACCTAGGAGTGGAATTGCTGGTTTGTAAGCAAGTGTATACTTAATAAGAAATCACCAAACTGTTTTCCAAAGCACTTGCACCAGTTTACTTTCTCACTAAAAATGTGTATGATAATTCCAGTTATCATCAGCACTTGTGGGTGTGTAGTGGCATCTCACTGTAGTTTAATTTGCCTTTCCCTTATGCCTGGTGATGTTGAGCATATTTTTTGGTGTTTATTGGCTGTTCATATGTATTCTTTTGTAAAATGTCCAATTATTTTGTCCATTTAAAAATTGAAGTACTACTTATTATGGGTTGTAAGACTTCTTTATGTATTCTGGATAAAAATTCTTTGTTAGCTTATTTTCTCCAGTCTCTGGTTTGCATCTGTTTTTTAGTGGTATCTCTCAAAGATCAGAAGCCTTAAATTTGGTGAAGTTTATTATATTTTAACGATTTTATATATATGTTTTTGTGTGTGTGTTCTAAACAATTTTTGCCCTACTCTAAGGTCAAGAAGATTTTCTCCTGTTTTCTTTTATAAATTTTATAGTTTTTGAGGTTTTATGTTTAGGTCTATGACTTATTTTTAGTTAATTTTTACATATGGGGTGAGCTCAATATTTTCCGTACGAGTATCTAGCTTATCCAGCACCATCTGTGGAGATGCTTTCTTTTTTTTTTTTTTTGCGATACGCAGGCCTCTCACTGCTGTGGCCTATCCTGTCACGGAGCACAGGCTCCGGACGCGCAGGCCCAGCGGCCATGGCCCACAGGCCCAGCCTCTCCACGGCATGCGGGATCCTCCCAGACCAGGGCACGAACCCGTATCCCCTGCATCGGCAGGCGGACCCCCAACCACTGCGCCACCAGGGAAGCCCGAGATGCTTTCTTTTGGTTTTCGCTTAATTACCATGTGTTAACATGTCTTCCTCTTGTGTTGATGCATTCTGCTTCAGAAGAAATTTCCCAATAAACAATAATAAATGCCATCTATCATATACTTGAAATAGTGTAGTATAAGATTATGCATGTTTTTGAAATGTAGAAAAAGATAAATTATGAGGTTTTATTGTAATAATCAGCCAAAGCACAATGCACTTTTACATAATGTGCTTCGTAAATAAGAATGTTTACTTTGGGCCTTAGTCTTAGCTGCACATAAAAACTGAAAATATTTTTATTCATCTATTCTAATCAGTCTAGGGAGTGAAAGTAGTAGAAGACTGCTTTTAGTAGAATTTCCAACTCCAAGAAATGTTGAATCTAGTGGTAGAGGTTCTGTGTATATCTAAAAACAGAACACATATTTGGTAACATGTCGGAAAAGGAATGACCTTTATTTATTTATTATTATTTTTTTATATCTTTATTGGAGTGTAATTGCTTTACAATGGTGTGTTAGTTTCTGCTTTATAACAAAGTGAATCAGTTATACATATGACCCTTATTTTCTAATTTGCTGATGTGTACCTTAGAATCAACTGTGGATTTCTTTAAAAAGCCTTCAGGTTGCCCTACTTGGAATTAATTCTCAATCTTCTAGGATTTTGGGCAGGTGATTGTTTTGGTTTGTTTTGAAGCTCTCCAACATGATTTTGATGTACAGCCTAAGTTACCAATCCCTGATTATACTCCATTTTCTCATTTGACCTCTCAGTCATCCTGTGAGACAAGTAGTGTTAGCTCAGTTTTGCACATGAGGAAGATGAAGCTTAATGTGATTATATACCTTCCTCCACAAGGGATATAAACAAGAAACTTAACAGAAAACATTTAAAAAATGACCTTTAAACATTTTGAGTGATGCTTAACCTCAGTAATTAAAAAATACAAATCAAGATGTCAGGTCTATAATTCACTAAGCTGTCTAACAAAGGTTAAAAAGAATGATATATTGTTATGGTAAAAGAGTGGTGAAGCAAGCCCTATTTTATGATTGTGGAGTGTAGGTACAACTATTTTGGAGAGCATCAGTTGTGTAAAAGTGATCATGTAAGCATATTCTGATGTTTATTAAAGCATTATTTGAAGTTGTTTCCAGTTTAAGTTGTTAACTGTGACCATAATTAGGAGATCGATTAAATAAGTTATGGTATATACATTGGAACACTGGGTGGCTCTGTAATAGAATATGGTAATTTTGTGTTCCCTGGTAGAGATTTACACATATATTAAATTTTAAAAAGTTGCTGGGTAGTATGCAGTGTGATCTTGCTTTTATAAATGCATGAGAGTTAAACATTGAATTCTGTTAACGTGGCTATTTGTACATACTTATAGGAAAAAGTCTAGATGGAAACAGAAAAGTGTTGAGAGTGGTTAGGTCTGAGAAGAAGGATTGGTAGGGTGGGTTTTTCATATTTTATACCTGTTGTTTGTATTCACCTGGCTGTTGCAAATAAGGTCTGTTGTTTCTGTAATTTTAAAAAGATATAAATGTGAAAAATGTAACTTGGTCAAGATCAACACAACTGGCAAGTGGCATAGCTAAGACTTGGAATTCTCAGACTCCAAAGGAGAAATTTTTCAGAGAAATATTAACCCATGTGATAATGAATTTTAACTGATTTGTAGTAGGAAAGCATTAAAATTTTTTTGTTTTTAAAATTTACATACAATAAAATTCCCTTTTTGTGGTATAAAGTCCTATGAATTCTTTTTAAAACAAACTTTTTATGGAAGAATAGCATACTTAAGAAAAGTGTCCACATTTTAACCATTCAGCTCAATGAATTTACACATGTTGCCAGGTAACTGGTACCCAGTTCAAGAAACAGAACATTGCTTGTGTTTCTGAAGTCCTCCTCATGACCCTTTCAATCCCCACTCTCCTGACTTCAAACACCAGGGATTAATTTAGCCTGATATTGAGCTTTATATAAATGGAACCATACATATGCTCTTTTCTTTGTCTGGCTGCTTTTTTGCTCAACATTATGTTTGTGTTTATCCATATAGTGTATGTAGTCTAGTTTGTTTTCATTGCTGTAGGCCAGGATTTCTCAGATGTGGCCCTATTGACATTCTTTGTTATAGGGGAGGCTCTTCTGTGCATCAAAGGATGTTTTCCAGCATCCCTGACCCCAATCACAAGATGCCAGTAGCATGCCCCCCAGTTATGACAACCTAAAATGTCTCCAGATGTTGCTGAATGTCCCCTGGGGAGGCGGGCAGAGTCTGGTTGAGAACTGCTGAAGTACAGTATTCCTTTGAGTATGCCACAATTTATTTACCCAGACTACTGTGTTGATGGATGTTTGGATCATTTCCAGTTTGAAGCTGTAAAGAATAATGTTGCTATGAACATTTTTGTACAAGTTTTTTTGGGAAGGTATATCCACATTTCTGTTGAGTATGTATGTTGGATTGAATTTATAGGTTATAAGGTATGTGTATGTTCAGCTTTGTTATATTTTGCCACATTATTTTCCAAAGTGGTTGTACTAATTTTTACTTTACCAGTCATGTATGAGAATTCCGTTTTTCCACATTCTCATGAGGCTTAAATTTGAACTATGATATTTTGAAGTTTAGGGTCTGAGTTTTCTTCTTTTTTGTGTACCCACTGGTTGGCACAGTAAATGACACACAGAAGATTCCAGTTGCTGAGTGAATGAAGGCATGAGTTCTGGCCCTCTGCTCTAATGTCCTGTGATCTGGATGACATATAGCTCAGCTCTGGCATTTGGGAAGCAGTTACCCATCACAGTTGCTCTTTCCTATGTTGATGACAAGGTCTCCCTCCCCACCATCACCAACAGCTTATGGTCTCCAGACAAGGCCATGTTTTCACTTTCTTGGTGAGTTCATGAACTGACAGCTGTCAAAGCCAAATGTCAGTAACTGTGATATCAAAGGTTTACTGAAATTGTTTTTAAGCTTTGTCATTTAAACAAGACTTTCTGGTCAAATGAGAATCTGTTTTTCCTTTTATACTGTAACTATATTTTCAGAGGGATGGAACTCTTTTTTTTTTTTTTTTTTAAGTGATTGCGTTTAATGGTTCCACATGTTCTGCATATACCGTAAATACTAAGTATGTTGAAGGCAGATACTATGCCCTCCCAGGTTTTTTGGAAGCACATATCGCTACCACTGTATCATCATCATCATTTTCATTAGCACCATCATTAGTGTCATCATGTTGCTTCTGTATGAAGCTTCATATATGTGTGTATATGTATATAATTTACTGAGGTGAAATTCATATAACATAAAATTAACCGTTTTAAAGTGAACAATTCAGTAGCATTTAGTGCATTCATAGTATTGTGCAATCATCACCTCTATCTGTCTACTTTTAAGTAGTTCCAAACATTTCCAAGACTCCAGAGCAAACCCTTTATCCATTAAACAGTTTCTGCTTCCCTTCCACCTTAACCCCTGGCAACCACCAATCTGTTATCTTCCGTGTGGATTCATCTCTGTTGGATATTTCATATCAGTAGAATCATATGATATGACCTTTAATGTCTGGCTTCTTTCACTTAGCATAATGTATTCAAGATTCATCCATGCTATAGCATGTTTCATTGCTTTTTATGGCTGAATAATATTGCATTGTATGTACATACCACAGTTTGTTTATCCATTCACTTGTTGATGGACATTTAGGCTTTTTCCACTTCTTGGCGATTGTGAATAGTGCTGGTAAGAACATATACGTATATTTATTTTCATTCCTAATACATGACTAGATTATTGCAACCACCACCACTGATACGGAACAATTCCAGTGCCCCAAAGAATTCCGTTGTGCTGCTCCCCTGCAGTCAGACCCTTCCTCCCTCCTAACTGTTGGCAACCACCGATAGTGGATTTATAGCAGTAAGAAATCTAAGTAATATCTCAACTATGTAGTCTGGCTTTCCTTAAGTATATAATGGATATCTGAAAAGTTAAATTTTTAGAATTAGAGATGATGTTTTAGAAGCTGGAGATTAGAAATACTTTTTATGTGTTTACTAAATTCAGTTTTTCCAACTTGTTAATTATGATGAGGAGTAAATAAAAATTACTAGCATAAAACTCTGCACTTACCTAGAAAGCAGAGCTAACTATCTGCTAGTGCATTTTAAGAGTGCTATCTTAAAATGTTTTATAAATACAACATGAAATTATTAGATTACATAGGTTTTTGTGTTGTTTTAGTGAACTGTTTCTTATCCTTAACCGTTTTGTTTTGTTTGTGTACAAAAGATGTCTTGGGATTTTATGTTTTATTCCCGTCAGATCTTCAGTTAAATATACACTGATATGTTTTATATGTTAATTTATATGTTTTATATGTTAATTTTAAGAGCTCAGGAAAGATTATTCAGCTTTCTGAAAACATAACATGCACAATAAAATAACTGTTTGCTGGGGGAGGGGGAAAAAGCCTTGTTGTCTTCTAGTACCAGTTGGTATTACTTAGGTTTGTTTGGTGTCTCATGTCTTATTTATAGTAGTTTGGAGCTGGAACTAAATACTAAACAAACACTAATGTTCCACTGTAGCTTAACTATGCATTAGAGTCTTTCTTTGATCATAATTATTTTTACTTGTGCATATACTTCTATGAAACTAGGAACTTCTGAGAAACTGGCAACTTGCTTGAATCCAGTCCATTTCTATATACCTTAATACAGAAGCAATATGTAGCACACTTAAATTTACTTACTTGTTTAGGTGATATTTATAAAAGCTTTATAATTCTATGAATAAGTTATGAATTAATAGAAGATACTTAATGATCTTCAGTAATTAACTGAGAGAGATCGTGAGGAAACATTTATCAGTACTGTTTGTCTGGCTGTAGAAGCTTCTCAGACTCCTTCTTCCTCTCAAGAAAAGAGCTTTTGTTGGATTGTGAAAATGACTATACTACCCAAAGCAATCTACAGATTCATTGCAATCCGTATCAAACTACCAACGGCATTTTTCACAGGACTAGAACAAAGAATTTAACAATTTGTATGGAAACACAAAAGATTCCAAATAGCCAAAGCAATCTTGAGGAAGAAAAATGGAGCAGGAGGAATCAGGCTCCCTGACTTCAGACTATACTACAAAGCTACAGTAATCAAGACAGTATGGTACTGGCACAAAAGCAGAAATATAGATTAATGGAACAGGATAGAAAGCCCAGAGATAAGCCCATGCACATATGGTCACCTTATCTTTGATAAAAGAGGCAAGAATATACAGTGGAGAAAAGACAGCCTCTTCAATAAGTGGTGCTGGGAAAACTGGACAGCTACATGTAAAAGAATGAAATTAGAACACTCCCTAACACCATACACAAAAATAAGCTCAAAATGGATTAAAGACCTAAATGTAAAACCAGACACTATAAAACTCTTAGAGGAAAACATAGGCAGAACACTCCATGACATAAATCACAGCAAGATCCTTTTGGACCCACCTCCTAGAGAATGGAAATAAAAACAAAATAAACAAATGGGACCTAATGAAACTTAAAAGATTTTGCACAGCAAAGGAAACCATAAAAAAGACTCAAAGACACCTCTCAGAATGGGAGAAAATATTTGCAAACGAGGCAACTGACAAAGGATTAATCTCCAACATATACAAGCAGCTCACGCAGCTCAATATCAAAAAAACAAAGAACCCAATCCAAAAATGGGTGGAAGACTTAAATAGACATTTCTCCAAAGAAGATATACAGATTGCCAACAGACACATGAAAGGGTGCTCAATGTCACTAATCATTAGAGAAATGCAAGTCAGAACTACAATGAGGTATCACCTCACACCGGTCAGAATGGCCATCATCAAAAAACGTTCAAACAATAAATGCTGGAAAGGGTGTGGAGAAAAGGGAACCGTCTTGCACTGTTGGTGGGAATGTAAATTGATGCAGCCACTATGGAGAACAGTATGGAGGGTCCTTAAAAAACTTAGAACTACCATATGACCCAGCAATCCCACCACTGGGCATATACCCTGAGAAAACCATAATTCAAAAAGAGTCATGAACCACAATGTTCGTTGCAGATCTATTTATAGTAGTCAGGACATGGAAGCAACCTCATTGACAGATAAATGGCTAAAGAAGATGTGGCACTTCTATACAATGGATATTACTCAGCCGTAAGAAGAAATGGAGTTATTTGTAGTGAGGTAGATGGACCTAGAGACTGTCATACAGAGTGAAGTAAGTCAGAAAGAGAAAAACAAATACCGTATGCTAACACATATATTTGGAATCTAAAAAAAAAAAAAGGTTCTGAAGAACCTAGGAGCAGGACAGGAACAAAGACGCAGACATAGAGAATGGACTTCAGGACACGGGGAGGGGGAAGGGGAAGCTGGGACGAAGTGAGAGAGTGACATGGACATATATCCACTGCGAAATGTAAAATAGATAGCTAGTGGGAAGCAGCCACATAGCACAGGGAGATCAGCTCGGTGCTTCGTGTCCACCTAGAGGGGTGGAATAGGGAGGGTGGGAGGGAGACGCAAGGGGGAGGAGATATGAGGATATATGTATATGTATAGCTGATTCACTATGTTATACTGCAGAAACTAACACACCATTGTAAAGCAATTATACTCCAATAAAGATGTTTTTTAAAAAAAGTGCTTTGTTGGGATAAATCACAAATCTGATGGCTGTATTTCTTAAAATTTTTCAAGTATTAAATTTTCTAGAGCTCTGAGAATTTGCAACTGTTTAAAAATCATATCACTAGATAATTTTAATTTTGCATTTATTTGGGATCTTCCTGGACACGGGCACGAACCCGCGTCCCCAGCATCGGCAGGGGGACTCTCAACCACTGCGCCACCAGGGAAGCCCTTTTCTTGGTATTTGTTATCTGACTTTGCTTACCTCCTTCAACATGCAGACCTATGCTTTGGGATGCTTTCATTTTATACTGGGAGTGACGTTTATTAGTTGGCTTCATTACTCCTTCACAGTAAAAAAAAAAAAACAAGTGTGAATGAATTTTACATAAAATTCTCATATAACATAATTTTACATAACAATGGAAAAGTAAGAAATTAAAAAAAGATATCAGGTGCGTGGCTTTCAAAGTTGATATTAGAGCTCTTAAAAATCTATCACTCAAGACTTGTTCAATGTTACTTTTTTAGAGGAAACATGAGTTGTCTCTGATAAACTGCTTTTACACTATTTGTAAAATAAAGACTATCTTGACTTTGTTTTAAAAATGTAAAGGAGCTAAAAAATTGACTTCAAACATATACTGGGGCCTCCCTGGTGGTGCAGTGGTTAAGAATCTGCCTGCCAATGCAGGGGACACGGGTTCGAGCCCTGGTCCGGGAAGATCCCACATACCGCAGAGCAACTAAGCCCATGTGCCACAACTACTGAGCCCGCGTGCCACAACTACTGAAGCCCGTGCGCCTAGAGCCTGTGCTCCACAACAAGAGAAACCACCGCAATGAGAAACCCGCACACCTCAATGAAGAGTAGCCCCCGTTCACGGCAACTAGAGAAAGCCCGCGTGCAGCAACGAAGACCCAACACAGCCATAAATACATACATACATACCAAAAACATATATTGGTGCATTCATTTGGTAAGCAAATTTTGTGCACTTGTTTTTTTTTTTTTTGAAATGCCAGACATGGTGCTGGGCCTATGGAAAACAATGAGATTCTCTAGGGCAGGGATTCTTAATCATTTTTCCTGCCAAGTATCCCTTTGGCAGCTTGGAAAGGCGTATAGATCTCTTCTTAGAACGATGTTTATAAACACATAAAACAAAAAACATAGGATTATAAAGGAAACTCACATTGAAGTAGTCAAAATGTTAAGTTTGTGAGATAGTAACATTCTGCATATTAACTCATTAAATACTGAGAGCTATTATCGGATCTAGTAAGTATGGTACTTTTGAAATAATGAGGGTAAACAATTTTTCTACAATATGTGTATCAACTGTAGTGTGTTGGGACTATCTGTGATTCCTCTTGATGATCAAAGTTATAGGAACTACTAGTACCATTGAGGTTTGTTGCCTACATTTTAATGGAAGGAAATGCTAAATTGTGGTTAGAGTTAGTGAAAGTAAATATGCCATTTTTTCCTTTATCCAAGTTCCTTTTGCACACCGAACCACAGATCCCTTGTGGGTTAGTAAACTTGACTTTAAGACTCCTCCTTTAGGAGCTCTTAGTTTAGGCTGTGAAACTGATACTTCAATAGGTAGTAAAAGCTGAAATCTGAGCAGGGATTTTGTCTCATCCATCTTTGTATTTTCATAATCCCACAATGACAAGTAAGTGTTAATTAAGCAGATGACTATAATATGCTCTAATAGAGCTATGTAAATAATTCTGAGCGTGCATAAGGGGACGTTACCTCTGTTTAGTGATTGCCTCTGTTTTTGTTAGAGGAGGTGGCATTGAGCTGCATCCTAAATTTAGGATACCCTGAATTTTCAGGTTGAATGAAGTAAGGGGGGGTGCTTATAGTTGAGGCATGCTCATAGGCATAGCCTAAGGAAAGGCTGTGGCAAATTTAGTGATTATTGAGTTTTGCGATATGCGTATGAGGGAATAGCAGGGAATGAGAAGTTGGGATCATGCTGGAGCTCCCATTATAAGCAGAGTTTTGTGTATACTAGGCATCTGGGAACTAGTGGTGTGTATTATGTGATCAGCTTTGTGTTTTAGGATGTAATCTCAGATGGCATTGTGACAGACAGATGGGACAGAATGGAGAGAGACTGGAAGCAGATGCCAGTAAAGGCACTGTTATATTTGTTACAGGTTAGAGAAGGTAGGTCATAACAGTAGCAGAAGGATGGGAAAGGAGATGCTATATATCTGGGAGAAAAGGATTCAGTGTTTGGATATGAAATGTGAAGGAGAAGTTAGGAAGTTGTGGCTGAATCTACTCTGTTGGGAGATTGGGACATGGGTGATGGTAGTGCCATTAACCAAGGTAAGGAATACAAGAGGGAATAGTACGCCTGGTGGAGAAGATAAGGAAGTTCAGCTGTACTTAATAAGGTTGAGCTACCTTGAGATTCAGGTAGAGGTTTCTCAGGCAGATAGTTGAGGCTAGAGATAGAGATTTTGAAATCTTTAAATCAGTGCATTACAATCATCTGTGAATTTTTTTAAGGTTTGTTTTATTGAGATACAATTTACATGTATTAAAATTCTGTTTTTTAGGTTTGTAGTTTTTTTTAGGTTGGACGAATGTATAGTCATATAATCACCACCACAATTGAGATATAGAACATTTCTGTCACATCAAAAATTTCCCTTGGGGCTTCCCTGGTGGCGCAGTGGATGAGAGTCCGCCTGCCGATGCAGGGGACGCGGGTTCGTGCCCCGGTCTGGGAGGATCCCACGTGCCGCGGAGCGGCTGGGCCCGTGAGCCATGGCCGCTGAGCCTGCGCGTCCGGAGCCTGTGCTCTGCAGCGGGAGAGGCCATTTGAGATATAGAACATTTCTGTCACATCAAAAATTTCCCTTGTACCCCTTTTGTAGTTATTCTCCCCTCCTCCACATCCAGTTCCTGACAACCAACCATTCATCTGATTTTTGTCCCTGTAGTTTTGTTCTTTTCAGAATGTCATATAAATGAAACCATATATTATGTAGTCTTTTGTATCAGGCCCTTTCACTTAATATAAATGCTCTTGTGATTCATTTGTGTTATTGCATGTAGTAGTAGTCTGTTTTCGTTGCTGAGTAGTATTGCACTATGTGTGTGAAGTTTTTTAAAAAACATACATACATGGGCTCCAAATACTGTGTCTGAATTCAGAAAGGTAGCTAGAAAATGGTAATGTGTTGGAAACTGGATGAGATGAGAGTATCAGGGAATAGAGTGCAAGGAGGTGACAGTGTCAAATGTGCACATTCAGAGGTTGAATAGGGCATTAAAGAGGCTGTGCTTAGGTAACTTTTTTAACATTCGTTTAGAAGGGAAGGAAATGTGGCAGTAACATAACATGGAGATTTTTAGAGATAAATGGTTGGAAGAAACAAACTAGAGTTATAAGAAAAAGGAAAGATTGAACAAGAGACCAGAAGGGGTGGAATCAACTCTGTAGACTTGGAGAGGAAGAGGAACATCTTTCCTTTTAAGGTAAAAGGGAAGGTGATAGGATTGGGCTCTGTTACGATGATGGGGGAATGGTTATTTTTGAAAATTTGTGACCATTGATATGAAAGGAAATAAAGAGTCATTAATAGTTTTGTAGTAATGGAATGACCTGATGAATCATTATACTCCTGGAAGGTGAGTCTGGGATGAATTGGAACAGGAGAGCCTACAGTTAACAAAATGGCTATATCTACGTGTGACATCTTGAGGCCTTGGACTTTTAGGATTGTCATGAGAAATGAAAGTGATAGATACTAGAGATATTTAATTTTTTGTGTGTGTGGTTTAGAGGTTATTTTGAGAATTGTTAGCCATTTAAACTATTAGCTAAAAAAATATTTGAAGGAAGATTGAATGACCTAATGGAATTGGTGTCGTTGAGATGATGCTTAATTTTCCAAGCATTTGCTTTTACTATATATGCCTGTAGAATCACCACTGTGATTCTAAATTAACTTGTTTTAGTTCTTATTTGTGAATAATCCATAGCACAGTGACTCTTCTAAAACCTGTTTCTGTATTTTAGACAACCTCTCAATTTTCAAGGATTAACTTTAGGCTGATAATGAAAAATGAATAGTTTTAATTTTTCCTGTTTGAGAATTCATAATGCTTTAATACGATGATTGAGTGATGTTTGCTTTCTTTTAGATAACCTCTTGATTCTCATAAGTCCAGAAGCATTTTGTGAAATAGAAGACCGTTCAGAACAATGGCCTTCAGGTTGATTATTAAATATATAAAATTCCAGCAGGCTGGTTTTAACACTTCTGTTTCTTCTCTAACTTGGAAGTTAAACTTACTGACAAGCTACTAGCTAAAAAAAGGATGGTATGAGCTTTATCTGTGTATTTTGTGCAGTTCTTCATATTCTCAAAAATGCTGAGATTTTCTCAACCTAAAAATAGATAAAAACCTGTTAGTGTGGAGATCATTTTAGAAGTGGAGGGGAAGACAGACAAAGAAACAAAAAAAGACATTACTGTTTTTTACTTACAGTAGAAGCTGTCAGTTCTCTGCTGGTGATTTTCAAAATCGTATCTCTGTCCCTGACTTTCTAGCAGAGATACACCCAGACACACATTTTAGCTTCCTTTAGGACATCTTAATTTTGACATCCCGCCAGTGCCTTAGGATAATTACAAAATCAAATTGTTTAGGCTTCTTATTTCTACCACTTATTTGAGGAATAGTTAACACTGTGTTAGTACCACATTTAATTATTCACTGAATGTTTTTGATTTTTGCTCTCTCAACTCCTTTTTTGACCATTGCCCTTACCATCATCCTTGGTCCAGTCCTGGTAATTTCAGGCTGGTTCTCTCTGTTACTATTATTATTTTTTAATTAATCAATTAATTTACTTTTGGCTGCGTTGGGTCTTCGTTGCTGCACGGGGGCTTTCTCTAGTTGCGGCGATCGGGGCTACTCTTCATTGCGGTGCGCGGGCTTCTCATTGCTGTGGCTTCTCTTGTTGCAGAGCACAGGCTCTAGGAACGTGGGCTTCAGTAGTTTCAGCACGTGGGCTCAGTAGTTGTGGCTCACAGGCTCTAGAGCGCAGGCTCGGTAGTTTTGGCGCACGGGCTTAGTTGCTTCTTGGCATGTGGGATCTTCCCAGACCAGGGCCGGAACCTGTGTCCCCTGCGTTGGCAGGCGGATTCTTAACTACTGCGCCACCAGGGAAGTCCTCAGTTATTTTTCAATAGCACCTATACTGTGTTACTCCCTTGCTAAAGAATATGTGATGTTCGTGGTTTTGGGGGTTTTGTTTTTTTGCGCACACCTGAAAGTTTTAGAATTCTTGTATGTGAAAATTTCATTGGGTGAATTTTACCTCTCCATTCCTATTTTCGAAATCTGTATACAACCTTTGGGTTTAGTAAGCCAATGAAACTGCTGCATATATATTACTTTTACCTTACAAGGCCTAGTCAGTGCTGTGCCTGCCTCCTCATATCACAGTACCCCCTCAAGTGTAGAAATTTCTGAAGAATTTAGGATATATAATATATTGTAATACTTCATCATATAACAATTAATATTTTAGTACATACCCTATCTTCTTAGGTTATAGGCTTTTCCAGGGCTGGGCTGACCATTTTTACCTCTGCAAAAGCCAGTTTTGACTTTTATGTATAATAATAATAAAGATAGATACTTGTAATGCTAATATTTCTGGAAGCATAGAATAAAGATAAGTATTTTTATATCTTAAGCTTATTTTTGTGCCTGGCACTAAATAGGTCCCTAGTTTAGGTGTGTTTGGTGAGTAAAATGCAATTAATTAATCAGTTAATAGTCACTTTTTATTGTATATTTATAATATGCCATGCATTGTGCTGTATGCTTCATACATATTAAATTTCTCTAAATCCTTACAACAATTGCATGACATAAGTATTGTTATTTACATTAATAGTTGTAGTATTTAACGATACAGCTAATAAATGACTGAGCTTGGACTTGCACCTTGGTCTTTCTGTTTTAAAACCACTTAATTGCTATACTCCTTCCCATAAAATGTGTTTATGTGAATTAATGTTTATAAGATTTCTAAATTTATGTTAGGCATCCTAAGACACTCTCATATTTAAGTGTATGGTCGTAAATATGAAGCTTACTCTGTAAATTTACAGTCCTGAAATATAGCATAGTGATCTGTCCTGTACATTGCACTCTTAAAAACTCTGAATTGACAAAAATTAGAGGGCAGGGTATACCCATTATAACTTCAAAATTGGAAGTGGTCTTCTAGGATTCTGATCGTAGAAAGGGAAAACAACTTGCCTAAGAAGTGAGGCTCAAACCCAGACTATGTAACTGTGTGTTGGGGTGTAAGCAAAGGTTTATAACAGAGACTGCAAAGTACAGTAAAGTAAGATAAAATGATCTCTCTTTCTTATATATTAATTTAAAAAAACAAGAAGTAGGTAGGTAATTCTTGGCCTGTAGACAGTGCAGTTGCATGAAGTCATTTAATGATCCAAACTAGTAGGTGTGCTAGGACAGCTCTGCCATGTTTATCATGTGGTTTCCCTTTCTGAGTCCAAGGGGGCTGCCCTAATTGTTGCTGTTTCCCAGCTATCGGGAGGGGGCAAGGAGCGAAGAAGGAAAGCAGTTTGTATTTAGGGAGATGGCCTAGAAGTTGCACATGCTAGTTCCTCTTCTAGTCCATTAACTTGAATTTAGTAATATGGTCATGCTGAGATGCAAGGGAAGCTGGAAAATGTAGTCTCTAGCTAGGTAACCATGTGCCTCTGAAAACTCTAATAGTTCTATTATTAAAAGGAAAGGAGGACAAAACCCTAGGGAACAGTTGGTAGTCTTAACCTACAGTCTTAGTTTAGTTTTCAATATGAATGACTGTAGAGATTTTAGGATATAATGGTGAAACCTTAATAGTGTCCAATAACAATGATAGGGCTAAATATGGGGCATTCGCTAGATAATGAGTAAGAGGTAAATTAGAGGTGTGCCAGGCAACAGCAGTGGTTCATTAGGCCACTCTGTGATGTTTCAGTTTTCTAATAGAAAGGCTTTTCAGTTGAAAAAGCAAGATTATGATGGGGAGATACGGTAGAAGTACGGATTCAAGATTGGAAAGCACAGCCAGGAGGTTGTCTTGAAGGTATGGGATCTAGGAAAATGTAGTTGGTAGTAAAGGGAACATTGAAGTGTCAGGCTGCAGAAAGTCTAGCTTAGCCAGAAGGCTTCTGCACTGGAATGAATGAACTAGAGAGCTTGAGTAACTGGAGGGACAGGGTAGGATGGAAACAGTTATTTATTCTACAACTGAACAGAAAGATTTTTTTTTTTGGATTAATTAGTGTCTTTTTTTTTTTTTTTGCGATACGCGGGCCTCTCACTGCTGCGGCCCCTCCCGCTACGGAGCACAGGCTCCGGATGCGCAGGCCCAGCGGCCACGGCTCACGGCCCCAGCCGCTCCGCGGCACGCGGGATCCTCCCGGACCGGGGCACGAACCCGCATCCCCTGCATCGGGAGGCGGACTCTCAACCACTGCGCCACCAGGGAAGCCCAATTAGTGTCTTTTTAAAAAAAAATTTATACCTTTTTGGCTGCATTGGGTCTTTGTTGCTGCGCGCGGGCTTGCTCTAGTTGCAGCAAGCGGGGGCTACTCTTCATTGTGGTGCGCGGGCTTCTCATTGCGGTGGCTTCTCTTGTTGCGGAGCACAGGCTTTAGGTGCGCAGGCTTCAGTAATTGCAGCACATGGGCTCAGTAATCGTGGCGCGTGGGCTTTAGGGTGCACAGGCTTCAGTAGTTTTGCCTCGCAGGCTCTAGGGTGCTCAGGCTTCAGTAGTTGTGGCTCATGGGCTTCAGTAGTTGTGGCTTGCGGGCTCTAGAGTGCAGGCTCAGTAGTTGTGGTGCATAGGCTTAGTTGCTCCACAGCATGTGGGATCTTCCCCCACCAGGGATCAAACGCGTGTCCCCCGCATGTGCAGGTGGATTCTTAACCACTGCACCATGAGGGAAGTCCCAGTGTCTATTTTTTAATTGAAGTATAGTTGGTTCATGATATTTTAGTTTTCGGTATAGAGCAGTGATACAGTATTTTTTATAGATTATACTCCATTTAAAGTTAATACAAAATAATGGCTATATTTCCCTATGCTGTACAATATATCCTTATTGCTTATTTATTTTATACAGAGTAGTTTGTATCTCTTAATCCCTTATCCCTATCTTGCCCTTCATCCTTTCCCTCTCCCCACTGGTAACCACTAGTTTTTGCTCTAAATCTGTGAGTCTGTTTCTATTTTGTTATTTTCATTGTTTGTTTTATTTTTTATGTTCCACATATTAGTGGTAACAGAGTATTTGTCTTTCTCTGACTTATTTCACTATCCACATTGTTGCAAATGGCAGAAATCCAGTATTTTTTATGGCTGAATAATATTCCTGTGTGTGTGTGTGTGTGTGCGTGTGTGTGTGTATCACATCTTTATCCATTCATCTTTTTTGATGAATACTTAGGTTGCTCCATATTTTGGCTATTGTAAATGTTGCTGCTATAAACATTGGAACACATGTATCTTTTTGAATTAGTGTTTTTGTTTTCTTTGGATATATGCCCAGGAGTGGGATTGCTGGATCATATGGTAGTTTTTTTTTAATTTTTAAAAAAAATTTTTTTTGGGAACCACCATACTGTTTTCCATAGTGGCTGCACCAATTTACATTCCCCACTTTTTGCTTTTGTTTTTTAATGATACTGGACAAAAGAGGACTACTTCGGTCTTTGTATTGCAGGCTGTATCCCCATTCCAGACAGATAGACATTGTACTTTGTGAATACATTTTCTTTATTGTGTTGGGAGTGCCCAAGACCACCCCAGGTTCATTGATTCACTGGAAGAACTCACAGGACTCAGCATATAGTCAAACTCAGAGCTAAAGTTTATTACAGTGAAAGGATACAAAGCTTATACAAATCAGCAAAGGAAAAGGCACATGGAGCAGGGTCCAGAGAGAACCAGGTGCAAACTTCCAAGTACCCCTTCCCAGTGGAGTCTCACAGGATGCATTTAAATTCTTCAGCAATGACATGCTATTTACTGGGGACTGATCAGATAGTGCCCAACGTTTTTATTAGATACTGGTCATGTAGAAATCTCTGACCAGCATGTACGAAAATCCAGACTCCCAGAAGAAACGCAGGCATTCAGCATAAACCATATTTTGTACAGTTGTTTAGTTATAGTAAACCACACTTATCACTTAGAGGAAGTTTCGTATGAGTGTAGAAAACTGTTTACTAGTCAAGTTCCCAGATGCCAGCTAAAGGCCAATCTTACAAGCAGGCCTTTCTCAGGATTGCAGACTTAAGACTTGCCACGTTAACTCCTTTCTGCACGCTCTTCTCTGGCTTTATTCATGCTGGTTTTCTAGGTTTCTTGTAGAATGAATGCCATGTCCCCAAGTAGGCAAAGCCAGAAGTAATAGTTTATAGATTGCTTTCTTGTATATTATTTGATTCTCCCCACAACTCTTGATTGAGGTTGGTAGAGGAAGGAAATTTTATTAACCAATTTATGGGTAAGCACATAGGACCTTAAATAAGGAGCTTAAATGATGTCCAAAGCTGGTAAAAGTTGGAGGCCAGGTTATGTGAGTTCCAAATATTTTAAAAACTCTTTAAAAAAATATTTATGAATTTAAATTTGATCAGCACTGAAAGAGAAAGTTAAAGGAGAAAAAGGGACATTTAAAGTTAAACGTTCTGTTAGCTTCACATAAAATCCCCCTAATATTTATGTCTGGGACCCCTCTCCCCCAATTTTGGCAAAAGAAAAGAGGATTATATAGTCAGTTTATATTATGTTTAGAATAATTATTCTCTCTTTTAAGGATAAAGAGTTGGGAGGGAATACTGAGTGCATTACCCCCCTGAAATGACAAGTAGGTACTGAGATATTTTTTCATTCTCATTAAAAAAAAAAACTAAACCAAAATACTATTTCATGTTTTGTTAACATTAATAATCTCAAGATAAAAAACATTTCATGAGAGTTCATTCAAACATTAGTTTTTAGTTTTGATCTATTGACAGGCTACTAAATGTCAACCATAGAATATAGCTATGCACAAGAGAAGTATGGTCCCATCCTCACAGAGCTTATGGTCCAGTAGAAATGGAGACAATAAATAGGCAATTACGACAGTAGTCTCTTCGATGCCAGAATGGAGGATGTACAGAGTGTCAGTTTAGAGCTCTATTGAGGTAGAGAGAGGAATGCAGTGGAGGCACATGGGAAGGGAACCTATTCCAGATGTAGGGTGGAGGATTGGAATGACGAGGAAGGCTTCTTGTGGGAAGTAACATATAAGCTGAGACCTGAAAAATGAACCAGGCTAATAGGGGAGAACAGAAAAAGTGTGCTAGACTAAAGAAAAAACGCAGTGAAGAAGCTTGAAGTGAAAACGTTGCATTTAAAGAACTGATTGAAGTGGATATGACAGGAGGTGGGAGGAGAGAATAGGTAAGAACCAAATCTATTAAGAAGTTAGATCTTTATCCAGAGAGCAATGAGGTATTAACCAGGAATTTTTAAGTTAACTGAGTGACATATTAAGGTTTTCCCACTTTAGGTACACTGTGGAGAATAAATTGGAGGAAAGCAGAAGAGACTGGGAGACTAATTTAAGCAGTGAGATAGTATGGTAGCTCACACTAGGATGGTGGCAGTGTGACAGTGGTTGTCATCTGACTCAAGACATTTAGGAGATAGAATAAACAGGACTTGGTGACCTCTGGATTTTTGGTTGAGCATCTAGGTGAATGGAGACTTTTGTAGGTTGACATTAGAGAAGTAAACTTTTATTTAATTCAGCTATTGGCTTTCCTCTTTTTTTTTCCTGTTTTGGAACACGTCCTTTTTCTTCCATTGTTTCTTAGTGTTATGGTACTTTGCTGGTTTTTGAGCTAGTGGACATCAGACTTTTCTCTGGCTAGTTCTTTTCTATCCTGAAACTTTTCAGTGAAAAAACACATCATGTTCTGCCATAAGATTATGAAGGTTATCAAGTTATTTTGTATTCCTTGGAGGAGAGTCTGATGGTATACATGTTCTTTTGAACCTTGTTTTCTTCAAGGTTATATATATCCTCCAAGGTATATAAAGATCTTGGAGATCTTTATATACAGCTCTGTCTTACACTTATAAAGGCTTACACAGTGTTCCACTGAATGAAGGTACTGCAATGTATTTATCAAGTCTCTTATTGATGGGCATTTTAGTTGTTTTTGTTTTTTCCCCTTAATACATTTAGTGCTGCAGCAAACATGCTTATATCTGATTATATTAAACCCAGATTTGTATCACAAGTCTGTCATGAATGAGCCCTGAAATGTTGGATCTGTAAATTTATTCAATTTACTTTTATGTCTTTATGCAGGCTTCTAACTTAAATAATCGAAGACGGATTCTTTTGGTTCTGAAGAAAGTAGGGGCAGGACAGGAATAAAGACGCAGATGTAGAGAATGGACTTGAGGACATGGGTGGGGATGGGTAAGCTGGAACGAAGTGAGAGAGTGGCGTGGACATATGTACACCACCAGATGTAAAATAGATAGCTAGTGGGAAGCAGCCACGTAGTACAGGGAGATCAACTCGGTGCTTTGTGACCACCTAGAGGGATGGGATAGGGAGGGTGGGAGGGAGACGCAAGAGGGAAGAGATATGGGGATATATGTATATGTATAGCTGATTCACTTGGTTATAAAGCAGAAACTAAACACCATTGTAAAGCAATTATACTCCAATAAAAGTGTTTAAAAAAAAAGATAGATTTTTAAAAACAGACTTACATTTTAAGTGAAATAAGTCAGGCAGAAAAAGGCAGATACTGTATGATATCACTTCTGGGTGGAATCTCAAAAATAATACAAATGAATCTATTTACAAAACAAACAGACTCACAGACATAGAAAAACAAACTTATGGTTACTAAAGGGGAAGGGTCGGGAGGATAAATTAGAAGTATGGAATTAACAGATGCACACTACTGTAAAATAGATAAACAACAAGGATTTACTGTATAGCACAGGGAGCTATATTCAATATCTTATAATGACCTATAATGGAAAATAATTTGAAAAAATATATAAATATAACTGAAAAAAATAAACTTAAGTTTTTAGAGCAATTTTAGATCCCAGCAAAACTGAATGGAAGGTACAGAAATTTCCCATATATCCCCTGCCCCCCACACACGAAAGATGGATTTTAAAAGTTTCTGCCTAATGAATTGTGGTGAAGCTCTAGAACCACTGTGGCAGATTTTATATATCTTTAACAAGTACCAGGACTATTAGAATTAATTATAAAGTATTACAATTAAAATAAAGTTATAGTTTTTATAACTAGGACAAGAAGGCATTGTACTTGGAAGAGATACTTCTAGTAACAGTGTCAGTAATTCACCAAATGTTTATTGAAATCTTGATCTGTGTGACAGTGTTTTAAGTGTTGAGATAAAACACTCTCCCTATACTAATCAAAGAGATAGTCCTGTCTTATAGATGAGGAATCTGAGGACTAGAGAAGTTAAGACACTTTTCTAAGCTCACAGTCAGTATGTGGCAGAGTTGGGATTTAAATCCAAGTTTGGCTTATTGAGAGCCCATTCTGTTTCTGTCATGTTGGATGTGGGGAATGATTCTTGGTTTTAGCATATTGTCTGTTAGGATTTGGTTTAATAGATCATTATATTAAGGCATTTCTGTTACTTACTGCATTTGTCACATCAGCATAATACACAGATGCACCCTCCATGTTTTCTGGAAGAATATGCTGATATGTTAAAATGCAAAAACCCAGAGAAAGACAGTGTTTTTAAAGCAAGCTGAAATGTTTCTTTTTCATGAACCAACCAAGTAATGTAACTTGATAGATGTATTGAAGTTTATAAATTCAAAGGTAGTATTTTGTGTTAGACTTGTCTATGTGAATTCAACGTAGAGTTCAGATTTGTGAACCAATTTTCATATTGACCTTTCTGGGTCCTGTGAACATTAGGGCCTGCCTTTTAGTTGTGTGTCATCTGGGTAGAACACAAACTTGTGGCTTTTAAGAATGTGTGTGTGTGTGTGTACTTGTTTGAAATGACAGAGTTGGGACACAGGGAAGTTGACAAAGGCACTATTCTGTTTTCTTGTTTATTAGATGACCCTGAGTTCCTCATAGATGGGGGTTGTTAAAGAGTTGGGTTCTAGCTATGGTTGCCTGAGTACTCTGCCTAGGACCTGCCCTTTTTGAGTTAAAGAACCCTTAAAACAAGTTGGCATTCCTAGTCTGTACCACTTGCCAGGACGGCACTTGGTTTATAGAATACTCAGGTTGATTTTCTTTAATCATATATTTTTAGTAGAAGAGATAAAGGAATTGAAAAGTAGTCAGTCATAATTTGTTTCTGTAAAAATCCCAGATTCTTTGGTGAAACAAAAGAACAGGATGCCACTTATGAAATGGTAGGACTGGATAGATGGGCCTTTTGCAAAAAATAGATTTTGTCATTGGCAGTAGATTTCTTAAAAGCTCCCAGCGTCCCATGGTCTTGTTGCTAGGATTAAGCCTTTTTGCATTGCAGCATGGAGAGGCTTTTATTTGAGTTAAATTCAGGCTTCTTGGTATGTCACCTGACAGTCTTGTGGTTTCAGATGAATATGGTTCATTGCTATTATTAACCTGGGTTGGCAGTTGTACATAACTGGAGTTTTTAGGGATTTTGAAAAGCAGAATTGCTTAAGAGAAATAGAGATGCTACTAACATACAGCTTAAGATTTTATTTTCAAATGTTGTTAATGTGAAAATCAGCCAAAATCTAGTTATAAATTTAGTGATGTAACAATGTTAATGCTGCGATTTTAGATAGACTTATTTTATGAATAATTGATTAAAGTTATGGTTATAAATTTAATTAGAAGGGCTTGAGAATGTTTTGAGCAGGTGGTACTCATTATTTTAAACTTTCTAATTTATAAATAGTACATTTTAGTCTGGGCGTTATGTGTGTCTTACTCTCTGTCATTTACTGCTCTTCTTTCTCATGTGTATGTAGGAACGCTCAATACAGCTATTTGAAGAGCAGTGTACTTTTGTTTATCTCATATACATATTTATAAATAAATGTTAAATTGAAAACTTGACATTGTATTAGTCAGCTTATTGATTATAATCCAGTTATTTTATAGTTGATGTTATTCTTTAATTTTACTGATATAGACCTGAATTTATTTTTGGCGGTATGCGGGCCTCTCACTGTTGTGGCCTCTCCCGTTGCGGAGCACAGGCTCCGGACGCTCAGGCTCAGTGGCCATGGCTCATGGGCCCAGCCGCTCCGCGGCATGTGGGATCTTCCTGGACCGGGGCACAAACTCGCGTCCCCTGCATCGGCAGGCGGACTCTGAACCACTGCGCCACCAGAGAAGCCCTATCTGGTAGTATTTTTGATGCTCTTGTAAACATCTTAATTGTGTGTCGCCACACATTTATGACTAGAATTAAATGATTTGAATTAGTAGTGAATTTAGACTAAGCTACATTGATTTTATATTTTAAATAAATCCTACTATGAAAGTAGGATTAAAAATATTTAAAAATACTTTTTCAATATGTGTAACCCAGTTGAACAACATGGATACTGGCTCTCTCAATTGTTTTAGCTCTTTTAAACATTCTTCCAGTGTTTCACTGCAGTTTAAGTTCTCAGGTATGTAGAATTAATGTCAGAAAGTTAAAAAACACATAGGTCAGGTGTATTTCAGTTGGGCCTAGGTGTTGCTGAAAAATACTAAGTAAAATATGATAGCAGATATGATAACATGGTATCCTCTCATGGTATGGAAATTTGCTGTTGCTGAGGTTCCATTTCACAAAGAATTCATGTTATACGTTGTCACTTTTTCTTCTCTGAAATACTTTATGTAAATTTTACTTTGTGCATATTATTTTATACATGTTAGATTATGGGATAAGTATAAATGGATTTGGGGATTTTACCTAATGCTGGTAATAATTTATATTTTTATCTTACGGTATTTTTCACATGTATTACCTAATTTGATTAAATGAAGATAGTAATCCTATAGCCAAGTAGCTGACTATACTTGTCATAGAAATGTATTTTTTCACATGCATTACCTAATTTGATTAAATGAAGATAGTAATCCTATAGCCATAGAAATGTAAATGACAGTCATTAGGATTTCATTAATATTCTGGGTGTAATTGAACTTAGTATGACTGAAAATAATTAAAATATTAAAGATTAACTAGTTTTGGGACTTCCCTGGTGGTCCAGTGGTTAAGACTCCACATTCCCAATATAGGGGTCTGGGTTCGATCCCTGGTTGGGGAACTAAGAATCCCACATGCCACAGCTAGAGAGCCCATGCACTGCAACTGCTGAGCCCACATGCTCTAGAGCCTGGGTGCCAAACTAGGGAAGCCTGCATGCCACAACTAGAGAAGCCCACGCACTGCAACGAAGACCCAGCATAGCCTAAATAAATAAATACAAATTTAAAAAATAAAGATTAACTAGTTTTATTATAATATTTAGTTTATTAAAATGTAGTTGGAGAAGAATCATTAGATGTTAGCAGCCTATATGAAAATCAAGATTTTTCTGAGAAGAAAAAGACCTAAATTGATACCTAAATTCTTTGGAACTGAGATTAATACATAAATCATGGGATTATTTTTCAGTCAGGTTAGAGGATTATAATTTCTTAGATACAGAAATGATTACTCTACATATAGTCTATAATGTAGGCTTCCAGCATTAAAATGGTATCTCCTGAAATAGTCACTCATTCACTCATTTGTTCAGTGAATTAATTGAAGTTCTGTTATATTGCTATCTCTTTCAGCTTCTAACTATAGTATTCAGGAAGATATTGAAACATGAAAAGCCCAAACAAAATATAAACTAAAATGATTAACAAGTTGTTAATCTGGGAGGAATTTCCACTGTTTACAAAATCAGTTAAATTATATTGAAAACAAAATTGGTGCAATAATAGCACCTTGTCACTGGTGATCCTATGTACCCAAGAAAATTAATTATTTTAAGCACTTCTTTAGTTGTGTGACTCCTAGCAGAAATGCAGTAATACTCTGAATAGTGATCAATATTTTCCATTCTTTAAAAACTTTCTGTAATGTAACGTTTACATGTATTTTATGGTTCCTATTATTTTCTGTATATGGTTCCTCTAATTTTGTATATATTCTGACATTAGGTCTTTCAACCCTTGATTTGGGGTAGAGTTATCATATTGGGCCCTTAACTCTACAAAAACATTGAGTACTGTCTATAAACTGAGTAAGCAGTTGTCTGATGCATAGTAATTCACGTGTATTTATGTTCTTTTATTAATACTATATTGAATTTATAGTAGCTTTCAGTCATTTTCTCAGTTACTGGATACTAAAATTTTTTTAACATTAAAAAGGTGTCCTTTTACTAGAATGATTGGGAATTGCTGATATAGACTATGTGTTCACAATGATTATTTTTTTATTATTTATTTTTGGCTGCATTGCGTCCCCGTTGCTGTGCGCGGGCTTTCTCCAGCTGCGGCTCGTGGGCTGTAGGCACGCGGGCTTCAGTAGTTGTGGCGCACGGGCTTCGTTGCTCCACGGCATGTGGGATCTTCCCGGACCAGGGCTTGAACCCGTGTCCCCTGCATTGGCAGGCGGATTCCCAACCACTGCGCCACCAGGGAAGCCCGATTATTTTTTTAAATGCACAGTAAATATATCAAAAGGAAAATAAGAAGCTCTCTTATCTGATACAATTGGGACTTAGAGTTTAGTGGAAAAGTCAGTTGAAGTGAGGAATTTATTGTATACATTGTAACATTTTATTTTCAGCTTAAAGCATGTAAATATGCATTCGTTTGCCAGTCCTTTGCTGGTCAGTGTGTTTTACAGAGGGAATAGTGAATGTTATTTCTCCATCATGGGACCAAAAAATTAAAATGTTATCTAAAGTAAAAAGCATTGTAAGACTTATATACTTTGCTTTCAGGAGATATATTTAAACACTGGCCAGTTAGCAGCAGAGTTTTCTAAAGCAAAATCTGTCTGCAGGTTTTAAAAAACTCAGATCACTTTCCCCATGTACAGAAAATGTTTCTCCAGTTGGCTCTGGTACTTTTGGCTCTGGTGCTTTGAGGTTCTGATGGTGACCAGTTCTTGGCATGTCGGTGTTAGGTTTGGAAAGCTTTTTGCTTGTCACTTGTAGCCTAATTTAGCATTCTTCCTTCTCTTTCTTCCTCGCACCATTGTTTCCTTCCTTCCCCAGTAATTTATCCTTTATCAAATTCAAAATGTTTTCCAGTACTGAGGCAATTAATCTATCAATACATGCATAGCTTTTGAAACTGGGCTGCCCTCTCCATTTCTCGCAAGAGGACAGGTTGTTAATGTTTTCTCAGAGTTGGTCTTCATCATCTTGCATGTTTCCATTTCACTGAGACACCAGTGATGGATAAGGCTCAGGAGAGAACAATTAACATAGTGCCAGGTACATAGTAGGCACTGTACAAATAATTATTGAATGAATGAAGTTAAAATCCATAGGTTTGCTGAATATACTGTTTAGTAAGAGATTATTAAAGTTGAAGTGAAAATGTCTTATTTAGGTAATGTGTTGAGATACAAACTAGTGTTTAGTCTGGTGTTTCTCAGTCTTTTTTTTTTTAACATTATCATCCCGCTAGAGAGCTTTTTTTAGACATTTTTTCCCTTAATTGCCACCCTCCCCACTTGAACTTTTAATACCACAGATAGATATACTGTGTATTTTCTTACGTATTATGGCCTTTTGGAGGGCCACACCCATTGTAACACCCAAGTTTGGTTTTGGTCTTCTTTCCCCCTTCTCCCCCCCATTAACCAAATTTGCTTCTTTGGAAGCCATCTTGCTCTCATTGAGAATGCATGATTTAGCTTTAATTTCATAGCCAGTAACATGTATTATAGAAATTCATATGGTCTTCTGAGTTGCTCTGTCGTTGTGTAAAGGGAGATGTCTATTCCAGCATGTTTATTTTTCATTAACATTCTTTGAAGGTGTCAGATAAAAGACATACAGAGCAGATAAGCTGACATAAATTATAAATAACATCTGTGTAAAGTCAAAATAATTTGTGGTTCATCACTGAACAGTCTTCTTACTAATGTTTAATATTATGCTGAGTACAATAGCTTAATACTGAAGATAACTTTGCTGTAGTATATAGACAGTTTTTGTGAATGGTTATAGTGTGCTTACCACTGTTAATGATTAGGCTTAATTATGTCTTCAGTTAAATTCTGATAAAAAGAGGCAATGCAATGAGGTGGAAAATATGGTGAATTAGATGTCAGAGTTTGGCTTCTAGTTAATAAAGGATCATTCTAAAGTCTTTGATTTTCCATGTCTTAGTTGTTGTAAATAGTGCTGCTGTGAATATTGGGGTGCATGTATCTTTTTGAATTAGAGTTTTGGGGTTTTCTTTCCAGATATGTACCCAGGAGAGTGGGATTATTGGATTACATGGTAGCTCTATTTTTAGGTTTTTAAGGAACCTCCATAAATGTTTTCCATAGTGGCTGTACCAGTTGACATTGCCACCAGCAGGGTAGGAGGGTTCCCTTTTCTCCACACCCTCTCCAGTGTTTATTTTTTGTAGGCTTTTTGATAATAGCCATTCTAACCTGTGTGAGGTGATACCTCATTGTTGTTTGATTTATATTTCTCTAATAGCGAAGGTGAGCATCTTTTCATCTGTATGTCTTCTTTTTTTACATTTTCCCTGTAAATTTATTTAATTAATTTATTTTATTTTTTTTGCGATATGCGGGCCTCTCACTGTTGTGGCCTCTTCCGTTGTGGAGCACAGGCTCCGGACGCACAGGCTCAGCGGCCATGGCTCATGGGCCCAGCTGCTCCGCGGCATGTGGGATACTCCCGGACAGGAGCACGAACCCGTGTCCCCTGCATCGGCAGGCGGACTCTCAACCACTGTGCCACCAGGGAAGCCCTATTTAATTTAATTTAAGTTTTATTTTTTTATTTTATTGGAGTATAGTTGATTTACAATGTTATGTTAGTTTCAAGTGTACAGCAAAGTGATTCAGTTATATATATATATACATGTATTCATTCTTTTTCAGATTCTTTTCTCATATAGGTTATCACAGAATATTGAGTAGCGTTCCCTGTGCTATACAGTAGGTCCTTGTTGCTTATCTGTCTTGTATATGGTAGTATGTGTATGTTAATCTCAAGCTCCTGATATTTCCCTCCCCCCCATGTTTCCCCTTTGGTAACTGTAAGTTTGTTTTTGATATCTGTAAGTTTGCTTCTATTTTGTGAATAAGTTCACTTGTATCATTTTAAAAAATCAGATTCCAACATATGAGTGATATCATATGTTATTTGTCTTTCTTTGACTTAGATCACTTAGTATGGTAAGCTCTAGGTCCATCCAAGTTGCTGCAATGTATGTCTTCCTTGGAGAAATGTCTATTTAGGTCTTCTGCCCATTTATTATTTATTTATTTTTATTATTTTTATTTTTGGCTGAGTTGGGTATTTGTTGCTGTGTGCGGGCTTTCTCTAGTTGCGGTGAGCGGGGGCCACTCTTCGTTGTGGTGTGTGGGCTTCTCATTGCAGTGGCTTCTCTTGTTGCGGAGCATGGGCTCTAGGCACACGGGCTTCAGTAGTTGTGGCACATGGGCTTAGTTGCTCTGTGGCATGTGGGATCTTCCAGGACCAGGGCTTGAACCCGTGTCCCCCGCATTGGCAGGTGGATTCTTAACCACTGCGCCACCAGGGAAGCCCCTTCTGCCCATTTATTGATTGGGTTGTTTGGTTTTTTTCTGATACTGAGTTGATTGAGCTGTGTGTGTAATTTGGATATTAACCCCTTGTTAGTTGCATCGTTGGCAAATATTTTCTCTCAGTACATAGGTTGTCTTTTTGTTTAGTTGATGGTTTCCTTTGCAGTGCAAAAGCTTTTCAATTTTATTAGGCTCCATTTGTTTATTTTTGCTTTGATTTCTTTTGCATTGGAAGACTGGTTTAAGAAAACTTTGCTACAATTTATGTCAAAGAATGTTTAGCTTATGTTGTCTTTTAGGAGTTTTATGGTGTCATGTCTTATACTTAGGTCTTAAAGCATTTTGAGTTTATTTGTGTATATGGTATGAGGAAATGTTCTAATTTCATTGATCTACACATAGCTGTCCAGCTTTCCCAACACCACTTGTTGAAGAGACTGTGTATATTCTTGCCTGCTTTATTGTAGATTAATTTACCGTAGGTGTGTGGGTTTATTTCTGGGCTCTCTATTCCGTTTCACTGATCTATGTTTTTGTGCCAGTACCATGCTGTTTTGATTATTGTAGCTTTGTAGTATAGTCAGAGGTCTGGAAGGGTTATACCTCCTGCTTTGCTCTTTTTCCCCAGGATTGCTTTGGCAATTCTGGGTCTTTTGTGGTTCCATGTAAATTTTAGGATTAGTTCTTCCAGTTCTGTGAAAAATGTCATAAGTATTTTGATAGGGATTGTATTAAATCTGTAGATTGCTTGGGGTAGTATGGCCAAGACATGGAAACCACCCACGTGCCCATCAACAGACAATTGGCTTAAGAAGCCAGTGGTTTTCAACTCAGCTGGGCCCTCTCTATGGCTTGATAGTGCTTTTGCTTTTCTTAGGTTAGCACTTTTCCTAATTTTTTGATGACTTTGCCAGACCTTTATATCTCAAACCCTGTACCCCAGTTCAGACCACCAATCTCATATATGCTTGTATACATTCTTGATTCTGCTTTTCAGAGAAAACAGAAATCAGTGTAAATGCTCAATTTGTTGTCTCCTACTTGCACACCTATCTGCAGTAATTTTCATTTGTAGGTCTTTTTTTTTTTTTTTTTCTGCCTCATTAAGTGCTTCTGTAGTTCATTAGCCTTGCATAGAGTGCTGTGTCCTAACTTGTTTGGGATCTTAGTCCAACACTCCTCTCTGGTTACTTTTAGGTGCTTCGTCTGATTTCTTCCATTCAGTTTGGAAATACATATCTTTAAGTATATACCTTTTCCCTTTAGATAGATAGATGCATACATACAAACAATAATATATATATATATATATATATATATATATATATGTTTTATATGTATATATCTTTTTCCTTTAAGAAGCAGCCTTTTGTAGCCCCACCTCTTCTTTACTTATCTGGGGTGACCATAGATCTTGGTTGCCCAAGATAATCTCAGGTTTCTCTTGTGTGTTTAGGGCTGTCTTTTACTTTCAAAACTCTGCAGTTTGTTTTTTTTTTAAATTATAACCTCATTTTTTAAAAAAAATATTTATTTATTTGGCTGCACTGGGTCTTAGTTGCAGCATGAGGGATCTTTCGTTGTGGTATGTGGGATCTTTAGTTGCGGTATGCAGGATCTAGTTCCCTGACCATGGATCAGAGCCAGGCCCCCTGCATTGGGAGTGTGGAGTCTTAACCACTGGATCACCAGGGAAGTCCCCAAACTCTGCAGTTTAGATGGTCATTTGTATGGTCACATTATTTCTCTCCCCCTTTTAAAGGGAAACCGTTGTGAATAGTATATATAATACTTACCATCTTACTTTCTCAGCTCTTTTCTCTTCATCAATTGCTTCTGCTGTGTAACTACCCCCACCCCCACCAAAACTCTCCACTGAAATGGTTCTTGCAAGAGTACGAAAGACCACCAAATCGCTAAAACCCATGGACGCTTGTAGTCTTTATAAAAATTTTGGCTTTTTGCAGCCTTTGGCACTGCGCATTATTCCTTTTTCATCTTCATCTTCCTTGACTTTTGAAATAATTTTACCATTGGTTTTCTCTTTTCTCTTTTGTGGTCTGCCTTTACTGATCTTCCGTGACTTCTCTACTCTGTCCTTAAAATATTGCTATGCCTTAAAATTCTAGTTTATTGATCCTTTGCTTTCTTTTACCTTTTCTTTTTTTAAAATTTATTTTATTTAAGTATAATTGATTTACAATGTTGCATTAGTTGTTTCTGGTGTACAGCGAAGTGATTCAGTGTCTACACACACATGCACACACTTTTTCATATTCTTTTCCATTATGATTTATTACAGGATATTGAATGTAGTTCCCTGTGCTGTATAGTAGGGTCTTGTTGTTTATCCATATCTTTTCTCTTTTTGATTAATGTGTTCTTCCTGAATAATTTCACTACCAACTATGTATGAATAACTCCTGTATCTAGAACTCTAGTCTAAGCCTTTCTCCTGAACTCCAGAGCATTTTTTCATCAAAATATCAGAGGTGTGTCTGCAGCTGTCTCACAGGCCCCTTGAACTCAATCTATAAACACTCTTATCCCAAACTTGCTTTCCCTCCTGTATTCTCTACCTCTCTCTTTTCATCAAATCTGAAACCTAAGAGTTAGGCATCCTCTTCCCTCATTCCCCATATCCAGTCCCCAAGTCCTTTCTCTGTCTCCTAAATAACATCTAGCTCTGTCCCTTTCTATCTTCAGTGCTATTTTTTGGTTCAGGTTAGAACATTATTCTTACCTCCAGGCCTGCTTCTCTAGTCATTTCTCTAAGTTTCTGTCAATGTGATTTTCTAAAAGGCACAAAATGATCTTGTTACCTATTATTTCACACCCTGTTTACTCATTGCCTGAATGGTGAAGTCCTTACATGTTTGTGTGAAATGGTTCTGAGTGTTGATCTGGCGCCAGCCTGCCTTTGTAGCTTTTGTTGCTTCACTGCACACTCCAGAGCTAGGGTCACTAAGAATTACGGCCTATGATGTTTTCTTCTTGCAGGAAAGAGAATGCCCTTCTTCCCAACTTGAAGCTGAGAGGCTTTAAGTACTTAATCGATAGTACAGAGTAATGGTTATGGTTGTGGACTCCAAAGACACACTGCCTGGAATCTAAACCCAGCTTTGCCGTTTACCATGTATTTGGCTGTGTTATTTTGGGCAGGTTACCTAATCTCTCTATGCCTTAGTTTTCTCGCGCATAAAATAGGAGTAAAGTTGTGACGATGAATCAGTGGTGTGAAGGGTAAATGAATTAACATACGTAATGCCCTTAGAACAGTAGCTGGTATACAATAATGTATAACTGTTAGCTATTATTTATTATTCATTGTGTATCATTTATTATTGTTCTTCAGTGAGTCCATACGTGACCTCCCTATGCAGACCTCTTGTCTACATTATAAGTTTGCTCAGTCGTAGACTGTATCACAGTGATAAAATTATTTATATGTCTTCCTATTAGACTGTGAACGTTTTCACAGTCATGTTTTTCTTTTCATACTTAATGAATGCTTTTAAGTCAGTGAATGAATGCACAGAAATATTCCCAGTACCTGGCATTGTGCTTTGAGCATGGTAAATGTTCAATATCTCTGTTTTAGTGAGATTTCTGTAATGTGAATCCATGGTTTTGATGTCTATAATGTAAATAATGTAAATACACTATATATATACCATATATATAGTGTTTTCTCCCACAATCCTCTCCTTTTAAAAAATTGAGGTACAATTTACTTAAAAAGCACACTTTAAAAAAAATTAATTAATTAATTCATTCATTTTTGGCTGTGTTGGGTCTTTGGTGCTGTGCGCAGGCTTTCTCTAGTTGTGGCAAGCGGGGACTACTCTTTGTTATGGCGCGCAGGTTTCTCATTGCGGTGGCTTCTCTTGTTGCGGAGCACAGGCTCTAGGTGAGCAGGCTTCAGTAGTTGTGGCACATGGGCTCAGTTGTTGTGGCTTGCGGGCTCTAGAGCACAGGCTCAGTAGTTGTGGTGCACAGGCTTAGTTGCTCTGCAGCATGTGGGATCTTCCCGGGCCAGGGCTTGAACCCATGTCCCTTGCATTGTCAGGCAGATTCTTAACCACTGCGCCACCAGGGAAGCCCCAAAAGCACATATTTTTAAGTGTATAATTTGATTAATTTTGAAAAATGTATACATTTGTTTAACTACAACCCTAGTAGATATATAGAACATTTCAGTCACTCCAGAAAGTTCCTTCATATACTTTTCTAGTCCTTTCCCTTCACACCCTGCTCCTGCCCAAGCACTGCTTTGGTTTCTATCACCATAGATTAGTTTTACCTGGTCTAGAACTACATATAAATGGAATAACCAATATGTATGCTTTTGTGTCGGGATTTTTTTCAACATTCTTTCAGAATTCACCTATGTTATGACTAGTAGTTCATTCCTTGTTATTTCTGCATAGTATTTCAATGTAGAATGTATCATAGCTTGTTTATCCATTCTCCCATTGATGGTCATTTGGGTGTTCCCAGTTTTTTGCTATTAAGAATAAAGCTGCAAGAAACATTTTTTTTTTTTTTGCGGTACGCGGGCCTCTCACTGTTGTGGCCTCTCCTGTTGTGGAGCACAGGCTCCAGACGCGCAGGCTCAGCAGCCATGGCCCACGGGCCCAGCCGCTCCGCGGCATGTGGGATCCTCCCAGACCGGGACACGAACCCATGTCCCCTGCATCGGCAGGCGGACTCTCAACCACTGCGCCACCGGGGAAGCCCTGCACGAAACATTTTTATGGAAGTCTTTGAACATATATTTTCATTTCTACTGGATATGTCTCTATGAAAAGAATTGCTGGGTCATAGCTGCCAAATAATTTTCTAAAATGGTTGTACCCTTTTATACTCCTACCAACAATGTATAAGATTCCACATGCTTCATATTCTTACCAACAACTAATGTTATTAGTCTTTTGTGGAAGGGTTTTAATTTGCATTTATCTGATGATTAATACTGTTAGCATCTTCTCCATGTGCTTTGTTCCTTCGCCATTCATATATCTCTTTATGTGAAATGCCCAAGCCTTTCACCCATTTTAAAATTGGGTGAATGATTTGTCTTATTGCTTTGTAGGAGTTCTTTATGTAGGCTGTTTACAAGTCCTTCGTCATTTATATACATTGCAAATATTTTCTTCCAGTTTATGGCTTGCCTTTTAAAAAAATTTTCCCTTTTGATGTGCAAGTTTTAAATTTTAATGAAGTCCAATTTATCAATTTTTCTTTTATGCTTAATAACTTTTGTGTCTTTTTAAAGAACTCTTTGTACTCTATGATTGTATAGATACTCTATGTTTCTTTCTAGAAGCTTTATAATTTAAGCTTTTACATATAATCTTGTTTTGAGTTAACAGAATACTTTACAAATGCTTAGATAAGTTCAGGAGCAAAGCATTCTAACTTTTTTATTAATTGTTGAGATAAATTTCACATACTGTATAATTCACCTGTGTATAGTATACAGTTCAGTGGTTTTTTAGTATAGTCACAGAGTTATGCAGCCATAACTGCTATCTAATTCCAGAACATTTCATCACCCCACATGCTTATGAAGTAAGTCAGACAGAGAAGGACAAATATTGTATGATATCACTTATGTGTGTAAATAAAACATACTAGTGAATATAACAAAAAGAAACAGACTCACAGATACAGAGAACAAACTAGTGGTTACCAGTGGGGAAAGGGGAGAATTTCCAAGAAATCTTATGTTTCCTAGTCAACATATTTTCTTTTGCCACAAAGACTGCCCTCCTTTTACTCTCTACTGTCCCCACATTTTACAACCTATCCTTTATTTTCCTTCACGTACTTTACAAAGAATATAGGACTCTTAGACATGAGTCCCCTCATCCTTACGTTCATATCTATAAATCTTTCTGTATCCATGTCCATGTTTGCTTCCTTTTTATCCTAGCAAAGGGGTTATCATTTCTTCTGAGGTTAACCCTTTCATCTGTACTCTGTATCCTGTCCTCATCTGCTTCCTTAGATGCCTTACTTTGTCAATCACCATCTCCCTTCCACTTCACATTCTTTGTCATCAATATGTAAACATGTTCAGATGTGTCCTTTTTAATAACAAAATAGCTGTCACCCTACTTCATGATTCCTTTTCTTTTTCTCTTTCCTTGACATTTGTCTTAAACTCACTGTTTACTCTCATTTAGTCCTCAGTTTTCTGCAGTTTGACCCCAGGACTCTGTCCTTAGAACTGTCCTTGCCATGGTCACCAATGACTTCTTTGTTTCTAAAGGTAGTGGATGCTTTTTAGTAACAACTGTGGTATTTCTTCTTCCTCTCTAAAGTGCTCCTCTTTCTTGGTTTCTTTGAGGCCAGCTTCCTGATTTTAATTCCAAAACAGTCTGTCCTTTTATAGTTTCCTTTGCATAACATCAAAGCACAGTTTAGTAAAAGCTGTTCAGGGGGATGCAAATCATTGTGGTCTAAGGATGAATCTCTGGTTTAGCTTGAATGTCTAGGATAAGTCTTTCATCAATTCATAGACATTTGCTAAGGATTAAATACAGGAAAACTAAAATTGTATTTGCTGTCAAGATTTGGGATGAAGATGTGTTACGTTGCCAGTTATGGATTTTTAAACATGCATCAATAGGGTTAGGGTTAAGGTTCTCTTAAAGAAATGAAGGAACGCAATCAAAAGCTGTGACTGATGAATTGTGAGGAATTGACCATTCAGCCTAACAACAGACAGCTCCTGGAACGACAGTTCTCTTCTTTCTTGGCAACTGTCCTAGATGTTGTAGTGCCTTCAGTTCACCAGATTCTTATCTCCATCATACAATTCATTGTTTTCTCTCTTTCCCTCTCCTCCTCATCTCACTTACTCCATTAGTCTTTTTAATTGTGAAATATAATGTACACAAAACAAATGCAGTGGACTTTCTTTTTTTTTCCTTTGGGTACTGTATCTGTGTAAACATTATCAAGTCAAAAAATAGAACATCATCACTGCCCCAGTCCTCCTGGTATAACCCCCACCACCCTCACCTAACTCCCAGATATAGCCACTCTCCAAACTTTTGAAGCCATCATTTCCTTTGTTTTGCTTATAGTTTTAAAAACTAAATATTCATCCCTTGACAAAGCTTTACCTGATTTAAATCTTCCTATAAATGGCAAAATACAGTAACTGTGTTTATGGGTGTCATTGTGTGTCATTGTCTAATTTCTTTTGTTTACAGTCCATTTATGTTTTTGCCTGTAGCTGAAGTTCATTCATTATGTTTGTTGTGTGGTGTTTCATAGTATGAATATTTACCCATTTGGTTGGTAAGTATATGAATAGTGTCCAGTTTTCAGCTATTATGAACAGTGCTGCTATGAACATTCTTGTATAATGGCATACTTTTCTGGAATGGAATTGCTGGGTCAACTTCATTTTTACTAGATTTGTCTAATTAGTGTACATATTTAAAAAACTATTCTCTAAAGAGATTATGCCATTTTCACTCACACCAACTATATATGAGGATTTCTACCCCATTTTGTTGTTCATCACTTCTTTACTTGTTTTTGTTTTATAAGGAATTAGCTACTGTTATTTAAACTGAAAGCTGTTTCTGTTTTTTCATTTTGATATTAAAGTAACAAAAGTATTTAAAAATCTGGGTTAGCCTTATGCCATCTGAGTCCATGCCAGGAAATTAATATGTATTTTCATTATATTAAATGTACTGACATATTTTTATTGTTAGCTATTTTTAGATTCATGTGGGATGACTATATTTTATATACACTGAGTGATACTTGCCACAGATTTTATTCTTTCTTTTTAATCTAAAATGTCATAGCTGTGTAAATTTTCAGTCCTAAACTAAATGGTGAAACTAAATGGTGGTATTTTATATAAAGTTCTTCTGTGTTATCTTGAGCAGTAGTACAACTTTGGGTTTCATTATATAGATTTTATTTCTAGGAGTTTATGTGGAATATTTATTAAAGTAATTCTAATGAATCTTTATTTTTCTTTAAAGTTGGCCTTTGCCAGAGTTTGATCCAAGCCAAATTCGACTAATTGTATATCAAGACTGTGAAAGACGAGGGAGAAATGTCTTGTTTGACTCCAGTGTTAAGAGAAAAAATGAGGACATATCAGTATCGGTGAGCATCATTATTGATTTGGTTCAAATTTAATATCAGATATTCTAATTCAAGATGGAATGAGTAAGATTTCAGTTATGGTACTTTTATTTGTCAGTACAAAACATTTTTACCATGTTATTAAAATTTAGAACACTGGTTTTGAGAATTTTTAAAGGAAAAAACATTTGCCTTATATGCATTGGTCTAGTACCAGAGAAAATTTTAGTTTGACATGTATTTACTTATATACTTGTATTATGAGATATGGCGAGAGCTACAGGGATTGTTAAAGTGGATCTGGTACAAACCTCTCACCTTATGACTGTGGAAAGTGTGACCTGGAGAGGTGAAATTATTTGTCTGAAGGTACAAAGCAAGTTAAATCTGTAGCCCTTAGTTCATCATATTTTCCCATACTATACAGCAGTAGCAAGAACATCTATCCTGTTGACTTTCAACATCATATTTTGAAATATTTTATGACTAGTTTAGCAGTAACAAATGGCCTTTCACTTGGTCATCCAAGAAAACCCAAGTGATGCTGTTGTTTTGCTGCTGCTACTTCTATTAAACTTTCAGATGTAAAAACTGTCCATCGCCTGGATCTATAATCTGGAAATGGAAGCCTGGAATTGTGTTTTCTTTCCTTCCCTAAACTGACAATTTTCACTAACATTTCAGTAAACTAGAATTGACTCTTAATAGACAAAAAGTTATTTTTTAATAGGCAAACTATTTATTTTTCGAGACTTGGGAGTTTGTACTTGAGATTTTGTGTTCTTAGAAAAATTTGATACATTGGACGTGGTCTGTTGTCTTATAAAGCATCCTCATCATCTACTTAGGTGGCATATAATAAGTATTGCCTAATTTTTGAGTTATTTTGATTGTCAGGTTTTATGATGTTCTTCTGATTAGTAACACATTTCTTAATTTTCTGGAGATTGTGGTTTGTTTAGATTTCTTAGCCATTCTCTGGACACTTTTTTCAATCTGACAAGAAAAAAAACATTGCAAACTTTTCTTAAAGTATTGTTTGGTTGTGCAAATGACTAAGTATCTACAGAGCACTAGGCTCTTGGAGATTTAGCAGTCTCTACCCTCTTGGTGCCTGCAATTAGACATTCTTAGGGAGGTGAACATTGAACAAACAAACAAATAAATAAATAATTCCAAATTGTGATTGGGTACTGTGAAAGAAACACACAGAATTCTTATGAGATTCCACAGGAAGGAACCCATTTTTTTAATTTGTTTTGTTTTGTTTTGCGGTACGCGGGCCTCTTACTGTTGTGGCCTCTCCCGTTGCGGAGCACAGGCTCCGGACGCACAGGATCAGGGGCCATGGCTCACGGGCCTAACTGCTCCGCGGCATGTGGGATCTTCCCGGACCGGGGCACGAACCCGTGTCCCCTGCATCGGCAGGCGGACTCTCAACCACTGCGCCACCAGGGAAGCCCAAAAGAGTAGATCTTAAAAGATCTCATAACAAGGAAAAAATTTTTTTGTAACTATGCATAGTGATGGATGTTAAGTAAAGATTATGGAGATCATTTCATAATATATATTACAAATACTGCATCATTATGTCATACATCTGAAATGAATATAATGCTGTTGTCACTTATATGTCAATTTTTAAAAAATAGTGAAAAAAATCACCTTGTTACTTACAGAATGGTTGGATGTGGGGGGATGAGGGAGAAGGAAGTGTTTGGTGAATTCAGCGTTTTGGTTTGAATAGCTGAGTGGTGAGGTGCCTAAGAGTCATAGAATTGTAGATGGTCAAGCAGACAGTTGAAATCTAAGGCTAGCTGCAAATGTGATAAGCATGTTTTTTTTGTGTTTAGACTGCTAATAGCTCAGCAGAACTTGGCTAAGACTGACAGGTTGACAATCAATACTCTCTTGATGATTTCTTTAGCAAATATTTATTGAAGTTTTTTGTGTGCTTGATGATGTTCCATTGAATTGCAGCGTATAACTTCTCCTTTACTATTTCTCTTGATGCTATTCATTGTGTTTCTTTAGCATTCTTCCCTTTTGTCTTAAACAGCCTGTGAGTGTCGTGTCATGCTGTTTCTTGAACCCTTTCTGCCCACCTTTTCTGAAATGATGCTTCATTAGTCTCATTAGTCTTCTCTCCATCTGATATCTCCTTCTTCCCTCTGTTAGCTTTTTTTCTTTGCCTGCAAATCTTCACAAAGCCTCTTTACCCAACACCAACAAAATAATTATCCTTTTACTTTCTCCTTTATTTATATGCCCTTCCGTCTTTTTCTGTCTCTGTCTTTTTTTGTCCTTCTCAGTGTTTGTTGATGTCTCTTAGTCTCTCTGCCTCACTCTCTCTCCGGCTCTCCTCAGTGTCTTAGCTCAATCTCTCCTTTGTATCTCTTAGTCTCTTCTCTGTGTCTCTTAGTCTCTCAGTAGTAATCTGTCTACCAGCTCGAAGCTCATACCATCCACTCATTGCTCAGTCTTCTGAAATTTTCCTGTAAGCCTGCTTCTTCTTTTTCAAACTTTCCTCTAGACTCATCAGTGACTAGAAATCAAACAGCTTTGAATATTTCCAGTCTCAGTTGTTTTATATATCCTCATGTTACGTGCTATCTCCCTAGATGAAGATTTATCTTCTTTCAAGGTTTATTGTATCACAACTTTATGAATCCTTTCTGATTCCTCTTTTCTGCTACATAAGAATTCTCATACTCCTTTGTTTATAGTCTTTCACAGACTTCTATATTGGAGCTATATTTGTATGTTTATTTGTTATTAAATTGCAAAAAAAAGTAAAAAATTTCTCTGTTATTCACCTTTGTTTCCTAAACGGCACACTGCCTCACACATGGTAAATACTCAGGACATATTTTGATCAGCTTTAATTAAAAGTTAGGAAGTTTATTATCAAAATCCTGTAAATACTTTAATGAAGATTTTATATGTTCCTTTTGAACACTACAGAACACATGATTTTTTCCCAAATTGTGAGCTGTTGGAATCATTAAGTGATTTTTTTTCATCTACTTTACTGTACTTATACCTTTGGAACATCAAATCATGTCAGTTCTATATAGGCAGAGAGGGACTGTGTGATGTAAATGATCATTTTAAACTTCCTACACAATATTTTGGGTCTATACATAATGATGAGATAGTTTAGGCATTAGCAGTTTCCTGAATATTGTCTTACAATGCTGAAATAAAATTATATTAATCAATGTATAGCTTTCTCAGAACATTTATTTTTCCAACTCTATTATATTCTGTGAAAAATGACTCTTGAAGATTCAGTGATTGTAATCAAGAAACTTCTTTTTTTTTTTTTTTTTTTGGCGGTACGTGGGCCTCTCACTGCTGTGGCCTCTCCCGTTGCGGAGCACAGGCTCCGGACGCGCAGGCTCAGTGGCCATGGCTCATGGGCCCAGCCGCTCCACGGCATGCGGGATCTTCCCAGACCGGGGCAGGAACCTGTGTCTCCTGCATCGGCAGGCGGACTCTCAACCACTGCGCCACCAGGGAAGCCCAAGAAACTTCTCTCTTTTGTAAAAGTTTATTTTTTTACTTTTGATCCTCAGACCTTATTCAGCATCTAGTTGAAATGTAAAAATTATTGAGATGTGGTTTCTTTGAACACTGATACAGCCAAATGGATCAAGTGTGATTTGATCATATGATACTATCTTTATCTTGGACATTATTTCTGTGTTAACAATAATCCAGTGCATGTGTTCCCAGTGAAGTTACATCGTCACTCACATGTTTCAACCTTCATTGGTTATATACAAGAATAAAGTTGTACATCAGCAGATTCAAATAACTTTGGAAAGGTGAATACAAATTTTAATGTGTTAGAGTTATGTACACTCAGAAGCATTGTACAAGTGCTAGTAGTTGAATTGTAATTGTGATATCAGATTTGGAACATAGATTTGGTTAGGTAATTGAAGCTATATAGAAGTTAATATACAGAAATCAGTAAACTCAGTATATACAAATAACTTCCAATTGGAAGTATGAAGGAAGCTAAGGCTCCATTTAAAATAGCAGTTTTGTGGGATAGGGAGGGTGGGAGGGAGACGCAAGAGGGAGGAGATATGGGGGTATATGTATATGTATAGCTGATTCACTGTGTTATAAAGCAGAAACTAAGACACCATTGTAAAGCAATTATACTCCAATAAAGATGTTAAAAAAAAAAAGAAGGAGCATGGGGGCTTCTAAGTAAAACGGGACAAGTGCTTTAAGCATTTGGGAACTCAATAAAATTAATTTATTTTTTAGCACCTTAAAAAAGTAAAACAGCAATTAAAAAAATGCCTTTTCATAAACTTAACAAAATCTATATGTTTAGAACTTTAAAAATCTCCTGAGGTACATAAAAGCTTACTTGAGCAAATGAAAAGGCAAAATATATTTTTGGGTAATACTCAATGTCATAAAGTTGTCCATTCTCTCTAAGTTGCTTTGTAAAATAATGCTATCTCCATAAAAATGGCAACCTTATTGTTGTTGTTATTATTATTATTATTATTTTTGGTGGGTGGTGGTACCTGGAATTAGATAGCAGATTCTAAAGTTCAAATGGAAAGAAATTAGCAAATAATAGGTTGGAAAACTGAAAAAGAAAGAGTAGTGAGGTTGAGTAAGTTCTACCAGATTTGAAAACTATATTGTAAAGTCTCAATAATTAAAAGAATATATTATTGGAACATAAATAGATCAATAGACTAATGGAATGAAATAGAGGATCAGAAGTAGATCTAAATACATGCAGGGATTTAATATATGATAAAGGCATCATCTTAAATCAGTAGGGTAAAGGTTAATAAATGGTATTAGATAATTAGCCAATTATAAGAAAGATAAACTTAGATTCATATCTCAAGTATGTCAAACATTTAAATGTAAAAAAAATAAAACTGTGACATTACAAAAAGATAACATGAGTTCCTATGTATCCGTGGAGTGGAAAACACCTTTTAGCTATTGCTCAAAATGCAGAAGCCATAAAGTTAAAAGACTTACACATTTGACAACCAAATAAAAAAAGAAACGGAAATAACTTGGATGGTGAGCAAAACAAAGCAAAAGCAAACAAACAAAAAAGAAAAAAACTACCATGAGGAAAATCAGAAGATAAACGGTATGGGAAAACATTTTTATAGGATATAAAACCAGCTGGTAATCTTTCTATATAAAAAATTCCTAGAAATCAAGAAAGGAGAAACATTCAGTAGAAAATTAGGTGAAAGATAAGACCAGGTAGTTCACATACAGATGGCTATTACACATTTAATAAGATTCTTCTTCTCATTCATAATAAGGAAATTAAAATTATGTTGTGATTTTAGTTCTTTCCTTTTAGATTGGCAAAAACCCAAATGTTGCATGACAGTACTTTGCTGTTAAAGTAAGTGAGTGAAATGACATCCTTGGAGAGGTAGTCTGGCAGTATCTACCAAAATTATATGTATTTATGTTTTGACCCAGCAGTTCCACTGGCAGGGTTATTAACAGATGACTGGTTAAATAAGCTATAGTATATTCACACACTGGAATACTGTATAGCTGTATTTTTTTTTGAAAAAGCAATGAGGAAGATTTCTAAAGATAGATGAACAGATTCTCTATGATATTAGTGGAAAATAAAGCAACGGCAGGACTGAATCACTTTTTCTGTAAGAGAAAAGGAAAGGGAATATGCTTATATTTGAAAAGAGATACTGGAAGGATAATAGTAAACCAATAAAAATGATTTTACTTATTGGCAATGTGTGGAGTGGGGAAAAGGGTAAAGAGTGGGATCTAGATTTCTTTGTGTCGATGAAAATTCAATTAACAATTAAGCTAAGAAGAAATAAAGATAATTTTATTTGAGCCAAATGAGGATTGTAACGTGAGAGACAGATTTTCAGAAGCTCTGAGAATTGTTCCACTGGTCAGGAGTTAGAGAGGCGTATGTTTTTGAGAGAAAGAATCATGTATCATATTGACAAGTTAAAATTATAAATAAAGTTCATCAGAGATTTTTTATAGTCAGGTATGCACATACAGAATGAGCCTTTAGTCAGTGTGATCCCCTGTACAGGATGGGAAAGGAATATTAATTTTAAAAATTACAATGCTGGCATTAGAAGAAAGAGATTGTTTTTCTCAAAGTTGATTACATCCTCCTACCCTGAGGGGATCTGGTTAATGTATAATGCAGATGCACATTGAACATTGGGAAAGGCATGTTATGTGTATTTCAATTCTGACTTAGTTTGATTGTCCTGTTGTAGAGATTTTAGATCTATAAGACATTGTGCATAGAAGTGTATGTAAAAGCTGTGAGACACACACACACACACACACACACCTCTACCCCTTTCTCTGTACAGTGTCTTTTCTCTTTCCCATTCTTAAGTTATGGCTTTTTTGAAACCAAGCAGCAACAGCTTTGTTGGAAGATGGTCTAGTGAGGGGACATGGCACCGTAGACATTGGCCTTCTAGGATCAGAAATTATGCTTCAGTCCTGGAATTGATATATGTTTGTCCCTTTCTTCCCTCTAGCAAATTGCTTCTTGTTTCAGAGATTGGACATATATAGTTACCTCAGCCTGGAATGTCTTTCTAGCCCTCCCATTCTTCTTCTTTCACCTTAACTCCTATGCTTTTTTGTAGTTCCAGTTTAAATATCATTTCTGATCTGCCTAGACTAAGTTAAGTCTTTCTTGGACAGTTCACATAAACATCATTGCTCCTTAATCTCTTATCTGTAAAATGGGGATAATAATAGCACTTACTTCATAGAGTTGTTGTGAGGAATAAAAGAGTAAATATATGTAAAACAGAAGAGTACCTGACCAGATACTAGGTGCTATGTGAGTTAACTGTTGCTATCATTATTATTTTTATTAGACATATTTGAAATAGTGTATTTAATTATACTAATTTGTCTATTTGTTAAATATCTCCTTCTCTTGTTAGATTGTTAGTTCCACGAGGAAAAGAACTGTTTTATTCACTTCTTTTCGCTGGTGCTTGGCACACATAGTATTCAGTTACTTTTGTTGACTGATAAATGGTGGTTTGCAATAGTAGATAAGTCAGGCCAGCTGGGTTTTGAAGAATGAACATACTGGTTAACTGTGGTAAAGCATTGCAATGTTTTTAGGAGTATCAGAGAACTTGGTGGATTGCAATTTTGGTAGTTGTGAGCAGTGAAAGCTCTAGAACCTGTTCAGGAGGGAGAGGAGAACAAGAGGAATAAAGCAAAAAAAATTTTTTTAATTAATTTTTATTGGTGTCTAGTTGCTTTACAATGTGTTAGCTTCTACTGCACAGCAAAATGAATCAGCCATGCATATACATATATCCCCTCCCTTTTGGTTTTCCCTGCCATTTAGGATACCACAGTGAACTAAGTAGACTTCCCTGTGCTATACAGTATGTTCTAATCAGCTGTCTATTTTATGCATAGTATCAATAATGCAGTAGTGTATATGTGTCAATCCCAATCTCCCAATTCCTCCCACCCCACCCCTTTCCCCCTTGGTATCCATACATCCATACATTTGTTCTCTATGTCTGTGTCTCTATTTCTAAAGCAAAAAATTGAAATACTTTCTTCTTCCATGCTAGACAGTACAGCCTTCTGGTCCTAAGCTCAGCTATTATTAAAAATGTAACTGTCCAATACATGGATGCATTCTCATTTCAAAAGATTAAACTTACATATATATGAACATACATTGAAATATGTCTCATTTGCATTTCTCTTCCTATTCCTACATCTCCCCAGTTTTTTTCCATTAAAATATGTTACTTACATTAGCTTATAATGGGTATATTGTTATATTTAAATAAATTTATAAATATTTTAAAATTCCTCAATTTTAATTTCTAATATGGGAAAATATTGATACATACATCACACATAAACAAAATGCCTTTGGGATCCTAAATAATTTTTAAGAGCATGAATAGGTTTTTGAGATCAAATAATTTGAAAACTGCTGCAGTATATAATTAAGTCCCAACAATGAACATTGTGTAGACCATTGTAATATAGAAAAATTCCCGTGATTTAATAATTTTGGTGAGAAAAGTACAGTTAAAAAATGCCACAAATATTATTATAGCTATGAGACAAAGAATAGAAAACAGTACTGGAGAAAATACAGTAAAATGCAAATAGTCATTATATTAAGGTTATGTTATTTTGAATTATTTCATCCTTGGTTTTTCCAAAGGTTTTTATGCTATAATTTATATATGGTGGAAAATCTGTTAAAATATGAATGGGAATAATGTCTCCCTTTCAGAAGCTCTGTAGTGATGCTCAAGTTAAAGTCTTTGGGAAATGCTGCCAACTGAAACCTGGAGGAGACAGTTCTTCCTCTTTAGATAGTTCCATGACTTCATCTTCTGATGTAAAAGACCAGTGTCCTAAGTACCAGGTAAGATCACTGATGCCTTTTATTCATTCACAAGTATTTTTTTTTGCGGTACGCGGACCTCTCACTGTTGTGGCCTGTTGCGGAGCACAGGCTCTGGACGCGCAGGCTCAGCGGCCATGGCTCACAGGCCCAGCCGCTCCGCGGCATGTGGGATCTTCCCGGACCGGGGCACGAACCTGTGTCCCCTGCATCGGCAGGCAGACTCTCAACCACTGCGCCACCAGGGAAGCCCCACAAGTATTTTTGAGTGCCTACAACGTGTTGTATACCATCCTAGGGACTGAGGATATAACAGGGACTAGTGCTTACCCTCCTGGAGCTTACAGTGTAGCTGGGGAGACAGATAATTAAGTAGGTAAGTTTATGAACTTTGATAAATCTTAGGATAGGGGAAGCATAGAGAGCTTTGGGCACAGGTAGCAGGGGCATTTTCTCCTTTTTATTTCCCATTTCATATTTTTTAGGCTACCAGAATAATGTCTTATTTTATATACTTTTTAAGTATTGAAATATGAAGATAAATATAATACAAGTCAGCTGTAGTATGAAATTAAAATATGGCTGAAATATATGTTATCAGAAATGTACATTTTCATTTTTCAAAATTAATGTGGCTGTTCTTTTAAAATATGGAATTAACCAATCATTTGACTATATAGGAACTTCTCTATAAACTTACGTTATGTTGTTATATTTTACATAGGATCAGTACTTGGTTTCAAATAAGCAAATGTCATCTAATGTGAATTTGTGTCATTCAAGCTTGCATGAATGAATCACAGGTATTTTACATTTAGTGGTACCAAAATAGAATCCTGGACCTTTAAATTATTTATACTTAGGTAATTGTTTTTGGATAGAAACTAACTCTTATACCATATCAACATGACAGTATATGTGGAACAGCTTCAAAGTTATAAAAGTCCAGATGTTAGGACTACCTACATAGTATGTAGTCCTAATATCTACATAGGTCTGCCTGCCCTCCTCTATTCCTCTTCCATCTTAAGCATGTTACCCTAACAGGTTCCTAATAGTGCTGTGCTACGTAGGATCATTATACTTATGCCAATGTACAAGTTTTCTAATTTGATCAACTGTACAAACTTGCCTTTCTTCCTAATGTATGCAGTTAAATAGTATTAGCAAATGGATCCAGACTGTAGAAACCCTGAAACAGTGAGTGATTATAATTCTCATTTTGCATCAAAAATCCCTAGAGTTTTTTTTAAGTACAGGTTCCCAGGTTATATGTCTAGATATTCTAGTAGTAGGTTCATTATGGTCTTGGAAATCTGCTTTTTTAGCAAGAAGGCATTGAATTATTATAGCATATGGTTCACTACACTTGATAAAGTGTTATTTCAGGTAACTAGAACATTATTTTTGATTTATGGGGTATTACAGATAATTGCTTTCAGCAATGAGTACTTACAAAGAATTGGACTTTTAAATAAGAGGCTTTTTAAAAAAGCATTAAAGATAATAGCATTTTCTTAATTATATTCTTCATTATAGATTATGTCACATTAAAGTATATAACATGTCAGTGACATTCATGATAACTATTTGGTATATATTAGAGCAGGCAGAGAGAACCTTTAATAGCTAAGTATGTGGTTTCATAAAATTTATACACCAATTTATTTTTACTGTATTTTGCCTTCTGAGAATTCTTTTTTAATTATAATATTAAAATGTTTAAATGACTTGATATTTAAATTTGTGTAGCTTGTTTAATATAAGAAATATTATTTTTAGTCAAAATAAGAATGGAGTTAGATGCACTGTAACAAAAATGAGCTTGTAAGAGAAGGTTCTCTTTTCTCTCATTATCCAGAAGCAGTTTAGTTTGCCAAGTAAGATAGGTATTGTTGATCTTAAAAGAAAAATAAACTACTTTTTCATTTAAAAAATTATTCTACTCTGTTTCTAAAATGTTTGTAATACCTAGACTTCTGGAAATAAAAACTTTGTCTTAACCAAATCCCAAGAATAAATGAGTTGCTTCTTGTAGTAACCTAGGTATATCAGAAGTGATTTTTTTCTTAAAAAATAACTTTGTGCCTTTATTAAAATTAAGACTATAGCACTGAGAAAGAAAAAACAATATGTCAATGAATGTATTAAAAAACAAATGTGAACATAGTATGTATAATGAAATGGATTGCTATTTGAAGATGTTCTTTTTAAGAAAGGTGACAAAATGTAAATATATAGATTTTTTTTTAACCCAAGGCAGGTAGTAAACAAGCAAACGAGTAAAAGAGAATCACATTATAAAAAGAAAAATAGTATGTAGATGTATTCCCTGGCTTTCACTTGTAAAATGGGGGTCCTCATCACTTTATTGTTATCTTCAGAAGAATCTTTTAAGTATTTTTAAAAACTCCTAATTCTTGGTTTCCCATGATAGAATGGCATAGTGAAATCTGTGCATAACCCTCATTTACTATCTTAGATAGTTTTTTGGTCATCTTTCTCATCAGTTTTATTATGTTAATTGTATTGGTTAGGAATTGCATTGGGATATGCTATGAAACAGTGGCTTAAACAAATCAGGGATTGGTTTCTTCACATGACAAGTCTGCAGAGAGGCCATCTAGGCATGATAATTTATGGGCTTCAAGATGGCCTCAGAGACCAAGGCTTCCTTATCTTTCTACTTAGCCAGAGTTACTGTGTACATACTTGTTGCCTTGTCGTCCTCTTATGGTGTCTTCATCTTCAATGATTTCCATTTATATTCCATTGACCAGGACTGTGTTGAATGCATGTAAATGGATAGTTCTGAAAGCTACCACTCCAACCACTGGTTTAACTCTTTGAATATAGAGACCAACTCGAAATCCCCTATCTGCAAGGGAGGCTCTGAAATGCAGTTTTTTTCATTTGGGCACATTGCTTCCTTGAAACAAATTGTACTTCAAAAAATAAGGAATAAGATATTTGGTGGTTAACCAGTTGTATTTGCCACAGTATATAAATAGTAACCAAATGGATGAGTCAATTTTTAGATTTTTTGACTCCTATGGGGACAATTAAAGAATAATGGAAAAGAATAACTTTTAAAATCAGAATTCTTTGCAAACAAGACATTCTAATGCTTAAGATAAGTCTTTTAAAAAAATGCAAAATATGTCCAAGTTACCCCTTTTGCGAATGCTTCTTTTTGCACAATAGGAGCGGTAAAATCTGTTCAGCATGTTCAGTGAATTCTACTTCTTGTTATCTGTCCTGGAGAAGCATTGCATATGCGTAAGATGTGGCTAAGAATGTTTATTTGAGCATTATTTGTAATAGCAAAAAACAGGAAGTAAGTTAAATGCCTGTCAGTAAGGGGAACAGGCTTGATAAACTGGTATTTTCATATAGGAGAATACTATGCAGCTCTTAAAAGGAATCTATGTATAACAATATGCTTAGATCTATAAGACATTGTGAAATGAAGAAAATCAAGCTGCAGAACAGTGTATACAACGTAAAATCATTTAAAAAAACATTACGTAGAATACAACAAAGGAATTATTAATAAAAATCAGTTTTTGAAATAGGTTTTAAATTCTGCAGTTTTATTAACATTATGCTTACTGTTTAGGGTTCTCGATGCTCTTCTGATGCCAATATGCTTGGAGAGATGATGTTTGGCTCAGTAGCAATGAGCTACAAAGGCTCCACCTTAAAGATTCATCAGATCCGGTGAGGGATTTTCTGATTTTTCTTAATGAATCCATTTTAGAATGTTTAGTTTTTTAAAGATGGGAGAATTTCATATAGTCTTTACTCAGATTGAGAATGTCAGATAACTAAGTTTATGATGTTTTATGGGTTTAATGCTACTTCATGGCTGTTGTAACTATGCTGTGACATCTCTGTGACTTAAACATTTTTATTTGTAATAAATTGGAAAGGTCCTTGTGTTTCAGTTTCGATGTCTCTCTATCCCTCTCTTTTTCTTCATAGTTCCCCTCCACAGCTTATGCTCAGCAAAGTTTTTACTGCACGGACTGGCAGCAGCATCTGTGGAAGTCTCAATACGTAAGTAGTTATGGATCAAGGGAGAAATGAATTCTTTAAGATCTGCAAAGTATGAAAACGAATAAGCTGCTTTCAGGATTGCAGCATAAATTCAGATTTTATTCCATCCCTTCAGTTTGAAAGTTTATGGAGGCCAGATTTTTCCCCCCAGCTTTGTTGAGATATGATTGACATACACCATTATGTAAGTTTGAAGTATATGGCATGTTGATTTGATACATTTATATATTGCAAAGTGATTACCACCATAGCCTTAGCTGCTACCGTCCTGTCACATAATTACCATTTCTTTTTTGTGGTGAGAATATTTAAGATTTACTCAGTTAGCAACTTTCAAGATACAACGCAGTATTATTAGCTATAATTAGCTTGCTGTATATTAGACACCCAGAACTTGTTAATCTTATAACTAGAAGTTTGTACCCTTTGACCATTTTATCTCCATTTCCCCTACTCCCAGTCCCTGGTAAGCATCACTCTGCTCTCTGCATCTCTGAGTTCGGCTTTTTTTTTTTTTGCGGTACGCGGGCCTCTCACTGTTGTGGCCTCTCCTGTTGCGGAGCACAGTCTCTGGATGCGCAGGCTCAGCGGCCATGGCTCATGGGCCCAGCAGCTCCGTGGCATGTGGGATCTTCCTGGACTGGGGCACAAACCTGTGTCCCCTGCATCGGCAGGCGGACTCTCAACCACTGCGCCACCAGGGAAGCCCCTGAGTTCAGCTTTTTAATTAAACAAAAATTTTAAAGTTATTTATTTATTGGCCATGCCTTGCAGCTTGCAGGATCTTAGTTTGCCAATCAGGGATTGAACCCATGCCCCCTGTAGTGGAAGCACAGAGTCCTAACCACTGGACTGCCAGGGAATTGACTTTGTTAGATTCCACATATAAGTGATATCATACAGCATTTGCCTTTCTCGGTCTGACTTATTTCACTTAGCATAATGCCCTGAAGGACCAAAGTTGTTGCAAACGGCAGGACTTCCTCTTTTTTTCTTTTCATGGCTGAATAATATCCACTGTCTATATATATACATGACAGTCTTTTTTTATCCATTCATCTGTTGACAGACACTTGGGTGTGGCTGTATTCCAGTAAAACTTTATTCACAGAAACAGGCAGCAGACTTAATTTAACCCTCAGGGTGTAGTTTGCTAACCCTTGATTTAAATGATTAGTTGGTTTATAGTACTAATAGGGAAACTTAAAACTTAAAAAAAAAAGTTTTACACTTAAAGTTTGAGGTATACAAAGAATTGCCATTAAGAGCATAAAACGAATTTGGAATTTATTTTTTTCTCCTCCCACTTAGGCTGCAAGACAGTCTTGAATTCATCAATCAGGACAACAGTACATTAAAGGCTGATAATAACACAGTTATTAATGGATTACTTGGAAATATAGGTAAAACGGTTTTATACATTTTAAAAATGTTCTTAATAGTGTAGATAATAATGTTCTTAATAATGTTAGAAGACCAAAGAATTTCAAATACTAGAAGTGGAAAGGGGATTTAAATTGCAAGAATGTGTAATATTTATATTATTTGAAAAATTTAGTTTTCATATATTTGAACATAATGTTTATTTTGTACCTGATAAAAGAGAACTGCTGAAGAAATACCTAATTTGTTTTTTGGTTTTAATTTCGATGCATCTTTGAAAAGTACTTTTGTTGATGTAAAAAGCCCTTACTAACTCTCTTGAATATTTCAGCTGAGGGAGACAGGTATTATACTTTCTCCCTTTTCTTTTCCCTAACCATAGAGTAATTTTAAAATGGTGCTGTTTTTTTGACCTGTAATTCAGATGAGCAGATATTCAAATTTGAAGTTTCTTAAGAGATTTATTAAAATAGCAGCTTATTTAGTAATTTGGTTAGTTTATTGTTTGTTATTTAACTTCAACATTTTAAAGTGACAAACTGTTTCTAAAATTTCTGGTCCTTTGTTTTATCTTAGAAAGATCAAATAAATTACTGCTGACCATATTTCCAGTGCAAAATGAACTGTAGTGTATTAGAGAGTGGACAGCAGTTAGAATAGGATGAATGTATTTCCGTGGCATGTGGGATCTTCCTGGACCAGGCACGAACCCGCGTCCCCTGCATCGGCAGGCAGACTCTCAACTACTGAGCCACCAGGGAAGCCCTAGTGGAAATTTTTATTTGTAATTAATTTTAATAAATATCAGTTATACATATTAGTAGAAAACAGTTTTTTCTCCCACCTTTAACAGTATAGCATCCTATTATTTTTTATAATTCATGTTCATTCAAATAGCAGCTATTAATTAAGTACCTACTATGGACTAGTTGCAGTGTCAGACACGTGTTTTAGAAAGCATGCATTTCATAGAAAAATAGAAGTTCTACTTTTTCTTAACTTGATAAGTTCATTCATTTTAATAAAGTAAAAATGTGACAGAGAAATGTGTTTTTCTTTATAATTTGATACTTTTCAAAGCTAAAGGGGCTTATTAAAAGCTATTTTAATAATACAAATCCATTATGTATAAAGGTAAAGTACACTATAGTTGCTAGATATACTCAACTTCTGTTTTAACATGGAATAGGAAATTAATGCATTTAACAAAGCACAGACTTTGTTATGAACGGCTTTTTCTTGCACATTCTTAATTGTGAATCAAGGATATTTGAGCACCATTTCTTATTTTCTTTAAATTTCCAATTAATCAACAAGTACTTATCAAGCACTTATTATATGCCAAGCACTCTGCTAGGCCCTGAGAATATAGTGGTGAACCAGACACAGTTCCTGCCTCAACAGATTTTTAGTTAGTGGAAGTCAGACAAGCAATACAATACAGTATACAATTACAGTATACTGTAGTTAATTTTTTGACAAGACTAAGAGCATGTTGTGATAGAAATGAGGAGGAACACCCAGTTCAGTCTTGGAGTATCACAAAAGGCTTTTTTAAAGAAGTGAGCCTAAACTTGAAGAATTAGCCTGACAGTTGGGAAGAGAAATGTTGTAGGAAAAAACAGTAGCATGTGCACAGACCTAGTGCAAGAGATCATTGAGTGTGGAAAGAATATGAACAAATCAGTGTGGGTGGAGCACAGTGTGGATATAAGTAAAGGAAGTAAAAGGAAATAAAGAAGTGAGCAAGAGCCAGATCATGAAGGGCATTGTGGGTTACACTGAGGAATTTGGACTTATGCTTTGGATAAGCAGTTGGGTACCAGTGAGAGTGTGTTAGTTTGGGTCTTCCTCCTGGTTTTTAACAGGTGCCAAGACAGGTTTAAACATGCAAGGATTTTATTATTACTAGGTGAGAGAAATAAAGAGGGAGCTGGGAAGGGTTCAGAGAGCCCTCAGATTGTGGTGCAAGTTTGCCTTGAGTGAAAGAGAGGAATAAAAGCCTGAGTGGACATGTTCCAGCCTGCCATATAGTCCAAGGGAGGTTTGATAAGGCTGTGGACGAGTCTTTGAGTCAGAGTTGGTTGTCAGAAGTGACCCATGTCTTGCCAAAATGGGCCTGCCTTACTATAGCTACTGTGTTTAGTCATTGGCTAGGCGCAGCCTGTGGGATATGTGGCCCTGCACGAGCATGGCAGTGAATTTAAGAACACAGCAGCTGGGGTGCTTGGCCATTTGCAGTTCTTATAGCTGGAGAGTTTTGTGGTGCATTCTCAAGGCAACAACAGAAGAGTTTTCACAATATAGAAACATGATCAGATCAGATTTTTATCTGCAAAAGAATATTCTAATTGCTGTAGGAATAGATTCAGATGAGCCAGTGGGATTGAGAAAACACCCATGTTAGAAGGCTGCTTATGATAGTCCAAGTGACAGATAATGGGGATGTAGAGTAAAATTGTGTCCATAAGGATAAAGAGTTGTTGAGAACTTTGTTGGGAGAAATAGAGTAGACGGGACTTGGTAATTAAGTAGAAGAGGTGAGGGGAGAGGGGGAGTCAGCGATGGCACTGAGCTATCGGGTTGTGTAATTGCATGGATATTGGTTCCATTCACCGGGAGGAACGTGAGAAATTGGGAGTTGATGATTTTAGGCTTAGGCATGTCGAATTGGTAGGATATCCAAGTGAAGATATCCATTGTAGTTAGAGAGAGAGAGAGATGTATTCTGGTGGTAGCTGCTGGAAGATAATGAATGTATAATAGTTTTAAAACAATAGAGGTTTTTTCTCACAATTTTCCTTAAAGCAGTGTTTTAGAGGTCCAGTCTCCTTCCTTCTTGGAGTTCTACCTTCTTTACAATATGGGCTCCAAGGTTGTGCTCACCTACACAAAGCCAGTGGAAAGATTGAGTATGGAGAAGGCACATTCCCTTCAAAACCACCTGAACCTGAAAGTGATATACATCACTTTTGCTCATATTCCATTGGTGGTAACTAATCATACAGCTTCACCTGTATATAAGGAGGTTTGAGAAATATGGTCCCTAGCTGGCCAGCTGCTTCCCACAGACTACTCGATGTTATGCAAGGGAGAACACAATCCTTTTTTAGATTGTTAGCAGTTTCTACCATGGATTTGAGAATTATTATCATATAAATGATAATTGAAAGCATAAGAATGAATGAGAAGGAAATATTGTTGAGGATAGAACCCTGGGGATGCTGGCTTTAAAGATGGAGTAGGAGAAGAGAATCACATAAAGGAGAATAAGAAAAAAAAAAACTTAGTGTGTGTTATCATGAGAACTGAGGGAAAAAAGTTCAAAGTGTAATGTAGTCAGCATCAAATATGATGTAAGGTAGTGTAAGATAGTATGGAGTGCATTAAGTAACAAGAAGGCTTTTGGTGGTGGCCTATGTGAGTAGTTTCAGTGGGGAGAATAGAAGCCAAAGTTGAGGAAAGACTCAGGTTAGTCTTCTTTTCTAAGATGTAAGCAGACATCCTCAGACTTCTTGGTTTCAGGACCCTTTTACACACACAGAAATTATTGAGGACCACAGAGAGCTTTTGTGTATGTAGGTTACATTTATTGATATATACTGTATTAGAAATTAAAATTCAGAAAAATTTTAAAATATTTACTTAGTAACTCATTAAAAATAACACTAATAACCCTTTTTATGTTAATATAAATAACATATTTTGAAATAACTATACTTTCCAAGACAAGAAAACTTCGAGTGGCATTGTTTTACATTGTTGCAAAACTTTTTATTGTCTGGCTTAATAGAAACAGCTGGATTCTCATATCTTCTTCTGCATTCAGTCTTTTGTAATATGTTGTTTTGGTTGAAGTGTGTTAAGAGAGTATAGTTTCACATAGATATGTAGCTAGAAAAAGGAATGTCCTCAAGAATCCCTTGAAAGGGTTGCAGGGTCCCCTTAGGGGGTCCTTGGACCACATTTTAAGAACTACTGAACTATAGAATTAGATATAGGGGAGAAGGTAGAAGAGTTCTGACTGTATTTAAATGTTGATGGAAAAGGAGGTTATAAGGAGGATGAGGTTGGAGATAGAGGTGATACTGGTAAAGTGGAAGGGCCTAGCTGACTTAGAAGAATTAGCTTTGGAAGGGAGGAAGGGAGGTACCTCTCAGGATTTTTCACAGATAGTCCCTGCACATTAAGGGAACTTGAATAATGTTACTTGTTATTACTCCTCAGGCAGGAAGGAGGCAGGGATGAAAGTTGATTAAGTTTGGAGATTACGTTTGGATATAGCATGGTAGGAGAAGGAGAGCTCCCTTATGATGATTCTTCATGTGTACAAACGTATACATATGCATACTGTACGAGACAAAGTCATGTGCTGAGAGTAAGAAGAGGTGGTAGGGAAGGAGATTAAAGAGAGCAGGTAAGTTTTGAGGTAACTAGGAAAAAATTAAGAAGGACCTGAACAATGAAAATGGAAGGTTTGCTGCACATGCACTATAATTATAGAAACTCTTGTTATAGAAAAATACCTATTAGCAATTTGAAAAATACATTTGTCACTTTTTAAAACGGAAAAGTCCCCAGTTCTATCCTAGATAAACCTCCTAGATGGCTATTTAGGCCATCTTGATGAAGCATAACTAACAAGTAACTCAGCTGCTTGCTTCCAGGCTGGAATGTTACCCTCTCTGGGTCTTCAGACTCTTATCTTCTCTTGGTCAAGTGTGTGACAGCTACTTATCTTGGGCAGCTGGGAGTCTGGCCCTGACAGGCTGCATTGGCTTTCTTGCTTCCATAGTGGCTGACCCCTGCTCTAGGAACTTTGGTTTCTTCTGTTACTTTATAATTTACCACTAGTTTAGAAAAACCAATTTTATACTTATTTGTCAGTAGACCCCTTTTCTTTATTTGCTCTTTGTTTTATTTTGTGTTCTGTTTTTTCAGCCAAGTGCTTAGGTGGTTTTCTTCTTAACTGTAGTTGCACAATATTGTAATCTTAAAACTGACTTTTTAAAAGATAAATTTATTTGGCAAATGTCAAATTATATAGATAACATTACTGTGCTGTTTTGAATCTTTAAAAACATTGTTTTAGATGAGAAAGGATTGAACATTTTACCTTGTATAGTGGAAGCTTATTTTTATTATTTATGTTTTATTTTTATTATTATATGTGGACTTATTAGTAAATTGTTATGTTGACATAAGCCATGACCAGAGGGAAACCATCCTGTTTCAAAAATAGGAAGCCAGCTTGAATTATTCTTACTTGTTTAAAGGTTTCCATCCATATCTGTTGGTCTGCTTTTGTACTTCCTTAGCTCACCTTTTATTCCTGACGCATTGTGGCTTCTCTAACAGCCCTCTTTCATATGTATTTTACGTTTCTGCCATGTAGGTCTTTCACAGTTCTGCAGCCCCAGGCGGGCATTCTCTGAACAGGGTCCGCTCCGCCTGATCAGGAGCGCCTCTTTCTTTGCAGGTTTGCCATGTGCTGTGTGGGTAGACTAGTTGGTGTGCCCCAGCGTCTAGAATTCATAGTTAAGCTGTGGAAACAAGAGAGTAGAGAAATGCAGTTGGGGAAGGTGTAGTTGAGAAAACATTGCTTAGGAAGTTTAAGAACTTAATATCTTTCTACTGAATATGTTCTTAAAGTTTCCAGAAACTAAGTTATCAGTGGAATTGACATTTTCATGAAATTTCAGTTTGTCATTTCTTATTTTGTTATGTAATAATGATTTTAACTTTAGAATCCTAAACCAAAATACGGTATGAACGTTATTTCTTATAATACTAGTGGAATTTCTAATGTGACACTATCTTGTTTCCATGGCTGAGTAGCTTCTGTATCATGGTTCATCAATCGCAGAAAATATCCTATCTTACTATTATTGTAAAATTTCTGATCTACACTATTCCATAAGAATGATTTCTCTTGGAGCTAAAATTTAGATGAACAAGCACCATTATATTCTGTAAAAGGCATATATGACTATGTTTGTTTACATCATTAAATAGATGATTGTAGGGTGTGTTCATGCTTCTGTATCCAGGAAGTTGTATCCAACTTCTTGTTTTAATTAATATTTATTTTTCTTACAAATGTAAGATACAAACAATGTATATATATTATAGAAAATTTGGAAAATATGAAAAATAGGCAAAAAAATATATTAGCCATCTTGTCAACTGGAAATCACCTTCTTATTTTTTTTGTTTGTTTTAAAACAAAATTGGGGTTGTACTGTTCAGCTTTCTTAAAATTTTTATTTTGGAGAATTTTTAAACATACATTTTTATAGGCAGAACAGCAGACAACCGTCATATACCAGTCACTTAGCCCCAGCAACCATCATTCTTACTGGTCAGTAGATTGCTTTTTTTTCATTTAGCAGTATATTGTGAATATATTCATATATCATTGAATATGCTTCTGAAATACTTATTTTAGTCATTCCTTGCTTCTTTAGGTATTATACCATAGATTATTTCATATTATATGTCAAATTTTCAGAGAGATCTCAAAGCTTGTTCAACTGAGTAATAGCTCTTGGTGTTGGGTTTGTGCCATGCTGTTGAAAAAAATAAAGGAATGCAATGAGATGAGCATGATTTAGTTTGCTACATAAAAGGAACAACATCAACCTGAACAGCACTGTATTTTATAAGTCACAGTTTTGTCTTGATTTGCAGTTCACAGCAACCCAATGGACATGCCTGGAAGAGAGCTGAATGAGGACAGAGACAGTGGCATAGCACGCTCTGGTAATGACAGGTTCATGTATTAATCCAATTTTTGATGAGATCACTGTTAGCTGACATTGATTTCCTTTTTTATCTTTGCTTTTATCATCCAGTTTTATGTGCACAGTTTGTTAGTATTGATATTAGCCTTACAAGAGGATGGTAGAAACAGCAGAGATAAATATTTTAAATTAAAAATTTTTCATGTTTAATAGTAAATGTGCCTGGTGGAACATGGCCTGGATGAATACACGCTGGCTTAGGCTTAGCCAGTATAAGAAAAATAATATTGCTCAAGAGACTGCTTAGATAGCATAGTAGAAAAAACACATTTGCTTATATCTGTTTTCTCCTAACTAGGGTTTAAAGTGTCAGACTGTCTCTTGCCCAGAGGAGCTTAGGCATTTTTGAGCCAGTGTTATACATATTTCTTTGAAATATGTACTCTTCCAAAATTTGACAAAGTTTTATTGAAACATTGTGAGGATTAAAAAGAAAAAAACAAAAAAAACCCCAGATTCTATCCTTAAGGAGCACAGCTTCTAATGAGAGAATAGCCAGGAAAATCATCTGTCATAGTTTATTGTTTGAGGTGTTCTGTGATAGACCTGTGCAGAGGTTCAGAAAAACGGCACCTAACTTAGCCTGGGCAAGGGGCAGGGTGTGAGTAAAGCTTTACAGAGTGTTGATACTTGACATAAATAGGAGTTATCTGGCCAAAGGCATGAAAGAAGGACATTTCAGTTAAAAGGAAAAGTGTCAGGGCTCAGAGATCAGCATAAGAGAAAGGTGGAGTACTCTTAAGTTTGAATTATTGTTAGGTATGAGAAACTTTATCCACTGTGATTATCTGTATGTGTTGTCACATTGCATGGCTCTGCTATCTAAATTGTTCACAAGTCAGTTTTGAGTCTGGATGGAGATTCCAAACTTCCCATATATTGTAATCCCTAGTTATGCATGAGAAATTTCAAGAAAATTTTTCGGATACCTGGGCTCTACTCTTGAAGATTCTTGATTTACCCTAGAGAAAGGCTTAGGCATCTGTATTTGAGGAACAAAAAATGAAAAACTCAACCACTGATTCTGATGGACAGCTCGAGTTAAGAACCACTACTCTAATAGGAGAAGTCTCATCTTTCAAATAATCTCACCCTTCTTTTCTAATTGAGTTATTTTTGTTCTTAGGAACTAATCTGGAGTGTATTTCTCTTAATACTGTTTGCATCTATGTAATCTAGAGATTTCGTTTTCTGTGGCAGGAATTTAGTTTTCCTTTTTTATCCAAGATTTCAGAAGTGATAAATTAATGTCTCTATACTTCATTTTCTTCATCTGTAAATTGAAGGGCCTGGCAAGACTGATCTGTAAAGCTTCTTCAAGCCATTGAATTCATATATGCTGTTTAAGTTAATTGTATATTTTCTTCCTTTTTCTGATTGTGTTATTTTTAATACCAGAATTTGATAAAATAGAGCTTTTCCAAATTTAAAGTAACATTTGATTTCTCACAGAAGCCATACCCAGATTAGTTATACATGTAATCTTAGACTACAAAGTTTTATACTACTAATTGATAAAATGTGGTATTTTCAAGAAAGTAGTCCAGAATTAATTCATTGGCAGCCCTGATGTTTGCATGGCACATAGAGCTCTCCCCTTTACCGTTGAATTTGTCAGAATTCAAATGAACATATTTTCATAATGATAATCTCTTAGTTTTCAGTCCCGGTGTCCAAAATAATATATCATCTGGCATGTATCTTTTTATAGATGATAATAATACTTCCCTTTTGATTATTTTACAAATTTTCAGTGTGTGTTTATAATGATGAAAATGGGAATCTATAATATTTCTAAACAAAAGCAAGCCCTTGAGGTCTTTTTCTCTCTAGATTAAGTGGAGAGAAGGAGAGAATCCCCCCATAAAAGAAAGGGTTTTAGCTTTTAATACCCCAGGCAGGAAACAGAGCTTTTGGATTGCAGAGAAGGGTTTTCAGAAGAGAATAATTTCCATAGTTAGGGGATTGCAGCACTTATAATCAGAGTGGACTCTATTGGGATGTGTCTGTTCCAGAGAGCAGTGTTACAGAGAGCAATGTTCCAGAGAGCAATCTATAGGATTTACTCTTTCTTGGAGCTTGATAGGTATAGTCATGACTCTTGGTAAAAGTACCCAAGCATTCAGAGGTGGCTACCTATGCACAAGCGATCCATGAGTACTTCTTTTTTTTTTTGGCCGCCACGCAGCATGTGGCATCTTAGTTCCCCGACCAGGGATCGAACCTGTGCCCCCTCCATTGGAATTGTGGAGTCTTAACCACTGGACCACCCCTTCTCACTGTTGTGGCTCCAGACGCGCAGGCTCAGTGGCCACGGCTCACAGGCCCAGCCGCTCCGCGGCATGTGGGATCTTCCCGGGCCAGGGCACGAACTCGTGTCCCCTGCATCGGCAGGTGGACTCTCAACCACTGTGCCACCAGAGAAGCCCCCCTCCATGAGTACTTTTAAATGACGTTTTAAATGGCATTCAAACACTTATTTTCAAATTAGCTTTTGTTCTTAAAATCCAGCTGCTGCATTGGAATTGAACTGCATCGTATTTAATTTAAGGACTAAGGATTCAGTTAAGCTAGGAGACAGTGTCATGGCCAAAGGCATAAAGCTTTATTTCAAAGTAGCATTTTCGTCTAGGGTGGGGTTGGGGAAGGTAAGGATGTCAAAAGGGGATTGTATCAGAGTCTCTTGCCAGCTCACTTTTAGTATGTGATTTTATTCTGGGACCTTGCTCCAACAATGATGTATTTTTTTAAATGGAAATTTTAGAGCCTCATTCAGCAAAATGGAAAATTTGAGTCACCACTCTTAAATTTGTTAAAAAGAAATCTGTTCTTGTTTTTAGTAATTATTAACTTATACATTATACTTGTTCTTACTCTGACTTGACAGCATCTCTCAGCAGCTTGCTTATTACACCATTTCCCTCTCCAAACTCCTCACTTACCCGAAGTTGTGCCAGCAGCTACCAGCGACGCTGGCGACGTAGCCAAACAACAAGTTTGGAGAATGGGGTGTTTCCTAGATGGTAAGTTGGGACTTTTTTTTTTGCGGTACGCAGGCCTCTCGCTGCTGTGGCCTCTCCTGTTGCGGAGCACAGGCTCCGGACGCGCGGGCTTAGCGGCCATGGCTCACGGGCCCAGCCGCTCCGCGGCATGTGGGATCTTCCTGGACCGGGGCACGAACCCATGTCCCCTGCATTGGCAGGTGGACTCTCAACCACTGCGCCACCAGGGAAGGCCGGGACTTTTAATTTACCACAAGATTGAATAGTTCCTTTAACACAATTGTGTATGTTAAGAGCCTGGACCTTGTATTTTGTATTTTTCAAGTCTGGAACTGGAAACTTTTAAAGTGTACTACATTTTTAAAAATTGTGGTAAGTTATGCATAACATACAATTTACTATTTTAACCATTATTAGCTGTATAGTTCAGTGGCATTAAGTACCTTCACATTGTTGTGCAGCCATAGCCATTCACGTCCATAACTTTATCTCCACAAACTGAACCTTTATACACATTAAGCAATAATCCCCCATTCCTCCCTCCCCTTAGCCCCTGGGAACTACTATGCTATTCTTTTTTCTCTGTAAATTTGATTGCTCTACATACCTCATATAAGTGGAATCATAGAATATTTATCCTTTTATGTCTGCCTTCTTCCACTTTAGCATGCCTTCAGGGTTTACCCATATTGTAACATGTATCAGAATTTCATTTTTTTTTATGACTAACATTCCATTGTATTCCATTGTATATACATATACATTCCATTGTATATACATTTTGTTTATCCACTCATCTGTCCTTGGACATTTGGATTGCTTCCACCTTTTGGCTGTTGTGAATATGCTGATATGAACGTGAGTCTACAAATACCTTTCAAGTCTCCACTTTCAATTCTTTTGGTTATATGCCCAGAAGTGGAATTTCTGGATCATATCATAATTCTCTGTTGAAGTTTTTAAGGAACTGCCATACTCTTCACCACAGTGGCTGTACCATTTTACTTTCATTCACCCTAGAAATGGCCAGGGTGTTGTTTTGTTTTTGGCCACGCTGCATATCTTAGTTCCCTGACCAGGGATTGAACACGTGTCCCCTGCACTGAAAGCGTGGAGTACTAACAACTGTACCGCTAAGAAATTTCCCTGACTAGAACTGCACAAGAGTTCTAATTTCTCCACATCCTCACCAGTAGTTAATTTCCTTTTTTTTTTTTTTTTTTTTTAATAATAACCATCCTATGGGTGTGAAGTGGTATCTCCTTGTAGTTTCAATTTTGCATTTACCTGATGGCTAGTGATGTTGAGCATGTTTTTGCTTTCTTATGGGCCGTACGTATGTTTTCTTTGGAGATAGTCTATTCAAGTGTTTTACCCATTTTTTAATCAGGTGTTTTTTTTGGTGGTTGTTGTTGAATTGTAGGAGCTCTTTATATATTTCTGGATATGAATTCCTTATCAGATATATGCTTTGCAAATATTTTGTCCCATTTGATTAGTTACCCATTCTGTTGATAGTTTCTTTTGATACACAATAGTTTTTCATTTTTATATAGCCCAATTTATTTATTTTTTTCTTCTGTTGCCTTTACCTTTGGTGTCATATCCAAGAAACCATTGCCATATCCAGTGTCATGAAGCTTTTACCCTATGTTTTCTTCTAGGGGTTTTATAGTTTTAACTCTACTGTTTTGGTCTTTGATCCATTTAACTGCATGTTTCGATATTTCAGTTTTTCATGTTTCTATTTTGGCAAGTTAATTCATTCTTGATAGATTTTTTTTTTTTAGTCTGTGTTAAGTACAGCTAAAGATGATGAAGCTTCTTGTTTCCTTTTTTATTCACTCCCTTTATTCCTTCACCTTTGATTTTATTCCTGGAATCTAAAGGGGAGATAAGTAGATTCTAGAACAGTGAAGAGATTATATCAGACTCATCTATAAACCTTAAAATTCAGGCTCTTTTAGGTTGGTTATACATTGGGATTATCTACTTTTTTAGTGACTTCTAATTGAACAAAAATGTTTCCAATCTGACTCTCTATTAAAATTTCTTACAAAAACATGAGTATAAAGGAATAGCCAGTAGATTTCTCAAAGAGATACACAATTGGTATGGATTTTTAGATTTACTTGATAAAACACTGGAAGACCTTTAGCTTGCCTACATTTAATTAGCAAGGGGATTGAATTGTGAATTTAATTATTTCTATATTTTTTAAAAATGAAAAACCATTTATTTTTAAGGTCTATAGAAGAAAGCTTTAATCTGTCAGAGGAGAGCTGTGGCCCTAACCCAGGGATTGTGAGGAAAAAGAAGATTGCAATTGGGGTAATCTTTTCATTATCCAAAGATGAAGATGAAAGTAACAAATTTAATGAATTCTTTTTTTCACATTTTCCTCTGTTTGAAAGCCACATGAACAAATTAAAGAGTGCAATAGAACAGGTAAGCATAGTCATGTTTATGGTTTATTTATATTTTTTATTTTATTTTCCTTTGAATCTTATTCTCTTGCTTAAGCATTGTGTTTATTCATTTGGCAGAAAAATTAACAGAATCTGTGCAGGTACCCTACAAAGTGATCTGAGAGATGCAAAGTAGACTTCAGCTCCTTTTAAGAAGCCTACTACCTAAAAAAAAGATGTAATGTCATTTATCCATTCAATAAATAAGTATTTGAGGGCCTAGAATGTGGCAGGCACTATTCTAGCAACTGAGGATAAGATGTGAAAAAAAGCAACACTCCTGACCTCATGGCATAGAAAATAAACAAATGAATATATAAGATTTTAGATGGTAATAAGTGCTATGGAGAAAAATAAAACAGAGAAAGCTTTTTAAGGAATGCTGGATGGAAGGCTTACAAATTTTTATAAGATAGTCAAGAAAGCTCCTGATAAAATGACATATGGTCCAGAGATATGGAGGAAGTCAGCTATAACCATCTGAGAGAAGAATGCTCCAGGAGGGGCAAAGGAGTAAGCCTGATGCTTGAGCATCAGCAAGGAGGAGTAAGGATGCCAAAGTGGCTAAGTTAGAAATAGGACCAGATCATGTAGGAATTTATAGGATACCATGGTATGAGCATTGGCATTTACTCTTAAGAAAGATGGGAAACCATTGGAGTGTTTTGAGCAGGGAAATGACATTATTCATGAGAATCACTCTTACTGCTGATGGAGAATAGATTTCAGGGGCAAAGGTGGATGCTTTGGGATCAGTTACAAGGCTGTTGAAGTAATTCAGGTGAGAGATGGTGGATACTTAAAGCACTTTCGTGATGGAATTGGTGACAAGTGGTTGGATTCTGGATATTTTTGAAAATAGAGCTAAGGAGATTAGCTGATGGACCGAATTGGGGTTAAGAGAAAGAATAATAGAGGTTGACTTGGGATTTTTCTTTTGAGCAGTAAGAAGGATGGAATTGCCAGTACTAAAATGGGAAAGCTACAAATGGAACAGGTTTGGTGGAGGAAGATCAGCAGTTTGTTTGCAGTGCCTCCTGTACATCCAAGTTGTTGTGAGTCTAGAGTTTAGGGGAAAGGTCCAGGCTGGACAGTCACCAGTGTATATATGGTATTTTAAGCCAAGAAACTGATTGAGAGAGAGAAGAGAGGAGAGGAGATCCTAGGCCTGATTTGTAGAGCGTTTCAGTAGTTAAAATTTGAGGAATTGAGAACCAGCAGGGGAGATGAGCCAGGTGAAGAAAGTAGTTTAAGAGGTTAGGAGTGATCAGTTGTGTCAAATGTTGCTGATAGTGCATGTAATAAATTGATGTAAAGTAAGAAAATTGTGAATATACGATAGAACATAAAGATAACTAAAAAAGAAGGAAAACCAAAGTTTTTTAGGAGTTCATAGGGAAGAAAAATGACTTCCTACTGCAGAGATGTTTCATTTGAACTGTATCTTAAAGGATGTGTAGGATTTTTTAAACAAAGTTTTGAAAAATGGATATTGCAGAATAACAAGAAAAATTGATATCCTTGTCGCCCAAAGATAACTCATTAACATTTTGCTGAAAGTCTTACCCAGGCCTTTTCTATGTGTATTGTACTTTTACTTGATTGGGACTGTGCTGTGTTCATGCTGTTTTAATTATGTGCCCATTTTGAAAAATTCATCATTGTTAACATACACATTTCTCATTTTAAATGGTTCTTGAATATATTTTAGTGGCTTTCCTCCATTTAAATAACTTTTTTATTAGGTCATTTCTGCTTTTTCACAGTTATAGCTACACTGCAGTTAACATCTTGGTGAATTTTCAAGATTATATTTTATAAGAGATTCCTATAAGTTGAACTATCAGTGGGTGTAACTAAAGTTCTTAATCCCTGTGACAATATGCAGAACGGAAAAGATACAAAGAGGAGTAGTGAGTGATACGGCTGGCAGAGTTAATGGTGTCCAGATCACAGAGAGTCTAGAATGCTTGCCAGAATTTTTGACTTTGTTAGGCTATCTTCAAATTGTACTATAGGAACATTATTTTGGCAGTATGTTTAAAAGAGACTAGTAAAAGAGAGTAGAGATGCGAGACCAATTAGAATGTTCTAGAAAGCAGAGGATGCATTTCAGTAACTCATTAGTGTCTGAGGATCATCTGCCTCTAGAGAAGACACTATATTAGTTATTTACATTAAATCTGTTAAAAGACAAATAGATTATTAGCAGTACCTTTTTACTGAGCAGATGAGTAAAGTACATTTTCATTTACTTTTTCAGAAGTTCAGCACTGGTGACATTTTCTACAGTTTGCTGCTGTCTCTTTTTGTAGTCTATTGTTGCCAAAGTCAATACATGGAATATTAAGCTGTGGTTGAACTGACATTTCAGTTACTTGCAGAAGTGTTTAAACTTTGTATAAAACTTGAAATATTCAGGCACTATAGAACTCATTAAACATTACTTTTTAAATGTTTTAATGTTTTGTTCATTCTATGCCGAAAGTGCACATTGCAGTACTTAGAGTTGTGTGGATATTTGTTCAAGTTTAACATCTTATTTCTTAATAAAGCTGAAAGATAAAGCTGAGTGAATACTTTCATATAAATGAATAGGACTTAGTTTAGAACATTCTGTAGTTGGTAATTAATCATAGAATGTAGTAAACACTGAACCATCCAAATAAGTTATGTTCTAGGGCCAGTTTTCAAACTATCACTTACTTATTTTTTTAATGAAAATCTATGGATGCTGTTTCTGAGCACTGTGGGAATTATTTCCAAGTCTGTGCTACCTTTTGAGATCTATAATGTAAAATTTTTTATTGTTGGTAAAATCAAGGGAGAATACTGCTTGATTCTAGCTAAAGAATATTTCTTTATAAATTGGGAGTCTCTTAGCAGTTAGTGAAAACATAAAGTTAACTGTCACTTTTACCCTATTGAAGCTTTTGGATGAACGTGAACGATTCTGGCCTGAAGTAGTCTAACATTTTCTTAAATATATGTTTAAACATTTAAAAAATAATGTGTAATTACATAAGTAATGCATAATTACATATTTTTGAAAAAGTTTTAAAAATTTCAAAGTTCTTTCTGATCTCCATATTCTAATCCTGATCCTCTTTTTGTCTACCTAAAGCAGGACTTATCAACTTTGGCTAAATATGTTTTTAAGAAAGCAAATATTACTAATAACTTGATACATCTTTCAGTAGCATCTTTATATTTTAGATTTTAAAAAAGGATTTAGTTAACAGAACCATTGTTTATGAAATATTAGTGAAACCCAGGAGCTGTTGTTACTGACTTATCATTTTATGATCTGTTTGGGAGAAAAAAGTTTTACGTAACCCAGAAACTGTCAACATCATCCTCGTTGTGTGTTGACATTCTGTGGTTTGACAGTTAAGTAAGAGGCTTACCATTGGAGGAATTTGAATTTTATTATACTCATTAAATGAGCAAAGCTGCAAAAAAAAAAAAAAAAGAAAAGAAAGCCACTAGAAATATGTGTGCCTTCTTTATGTATATCTAGTTAAGAATGATGGGTAGAATGTTGTGGAAATATGTGACTTTGTCTTTTACTTTTTTTCCCCCCATATTTTGCCCATGATCAGTATAAGAATTAACTATTTGATTGCTTTCAAGGCTATGAAAATGAGCCGGAGATCAGCTGATGCCAGTCAGAGGAGTTTGGCATATAATCGAATAGTTGATGCCCTAAATGAATTCAGGTACCTATTCTCCAGCTTTTCATAATATAGAATTGTTTCTCAGTGTACACTGGAAAATTTATTTATTTTTTTAACTTATTCTAATAAAATTTAATTCTTTAAATTTCTCTGTCCCATAGTCAAATGAGGGTGTAATTCAGTGGGCCATTGACTCCTTTGTTATTAAATATGAAAGTGCTTCGAATTCAAGCACACGTGGGAGGAATCAGTGGTATGGTTTCTAGCACTGGACCACTAGACAAGCAGATATGACCAGAAGAGACCCTTGTCTTAGCAGAAATGTGGTTTGTCCTTTGTTGGGCTCCTAGATGTAGGGACTGATTAAGTGTTACTTAACCAGTGATGGTAATCACATGTTCTTAGATACGTGGAATACAAAGATACATGGATATAGGGAATATGAACTTGATGTTCCATATTACTCTGTTGCTTAATCCTTTCTCTAGCAGTATTTTCTGACACAACAAAGCTTGGAGCCTGAAGCTCCAGCAAGTGCTGTAACTGCACTCTAATTATGGCAAGGAAACATATTACATATGAACTTATGTTGGGAATCACGCTAAGTGACTGATGTGTTTCTGTCTCAAAGAGATTCATTTCAGTTTTACTTCATCCTCTCATCCTCTCAGTCTTTCCTCCTTTAGACTGGAGAAATAGTATAACACTTAGCCCAAGAACTCAGACTTTAGTACCTGACAGACAGACCTGTGGGCTAACCCTGGCTCTGCCTTTGATTTGTTAGCATTTTTGACCCTTAGTTTTCTAATGTAATACCTGTGAATTCAATTTAGTAATAATCTAATAGATTGTTGTAAAGATAGAATGAGATAATGTATGTAAAGTACTTAGCAGAAGACCCAACATTAATGTGACCGCTGTTTTCTATGACAAATATAACCTACAGCAGTGCTTCTTAAAAGTCATTCACAGCTCACCTTCACAGTATTGCCAAATCTGCATATCATCTATGCCATTTTAATTTGATGTTTCTCTTTAAATTGACCCTATTTTATACCTAAATAAGTGTATTTCAGAATGTGTGCATCGTTACCCTAGATGGGGAATCAACCTTCTTTGCTGTAATAAGCAAGCTGTAAAAATGAATGCATAATAATTAAAATTAAAAATATGTATCTGTGTACACATAAGGTTTATTATCACCAGTAGTCCATGTACCTCACTTTTATTCATTGGCTTGTGTTGTATGGTCCCTTATTGGGTTAGGGGTCTTCTGAATTGTTTGTTTAAATATGAACTGTTACATTTTGAAATGAAAGCCTATTTTAGCCTGTGATATTGCAGGATTGCTATTGTGAAACTGTAGGCATGTCATGTAATATACTTTTTTTTTTTTAAATGGAAATGACTAAGGAGTTGTGTATTTAGTAAATTTGACAATAAGAGAGAACTCATGTTTATTTTCAACTTTGATCCTTTTTTATTCTTCATTTTTCTCTTTTTGTGTTAAACCACAGTGAAAGTAAATCTGGTTTTTTAAACCTCTCTCAAAAGGAGATATTTCATTGCCTCAGCCATATTCTAGAATCTTTGAATTTATGATAAAATAACTTATTTTCCTAAATAAAAGGTATGTTTTATAGAAGTGTTCTGTATGATTTTTGAGGTAGAATTATAGGTAAGCATTAAATAGCAATTGTATGGTAAAAATAACCTAAATTAATATGAATGTTTCATCATGTTTTTAATTTATTTCAATTGAAAATGTTTACTTGGCAATTCCCTGATGGTCCAGTGGTTAGGACTCTAAGTTTTCATTGCCGAGTGTGTGGGTTCGATCCCTGGTTGGGGAACTAAGATCCTGCGAGTCGCACGACGTGGCCAAAAAGTTTTGTAAAAAATTTTTTTAAAAGTTTGCTTTATGACTGTTGTATAATATTCATTGGCTGGATTCAGTTATTGAGGAGGAGAAGATTTTCTAGTCATCTGTTATTCACCATAATTTTTAGGATAAAAGGTGTTAAATGTGAGTTTTTAAATCTTTCTTGTGCAGTAAACACAGTGGTTAGAGGAAATGTACAGAAAAACACATTAGAGAATTAAATTTCAGGCTTTATTATTTCTTTTTTTGTCTTGCAAATAATTTGTACTGGTGAAAATTATGTTAGAGCTAATCTTTTCTGCCATATATTTTTGTTAACATATTCATTTTAGGCCTTTCATAAGTTATCAAATGAAGCATGGTAACAAACAATACAGTATTAAAACAATTTTTTTTATTGTGGTAAAAGTAAAACAACATTAAATTTGACATTTAACCATTTTTAAGTGTACAGCTCAGCAGTGTTAAATACATTCACATTGTGTAACAAATCTCTATAACTTTTTCATCTTACAGCGTTAAAACTATAAACACTCAACACTAGTTTAGTAATATAGTATTTTTAATCCGTCTGTTTCTTTAGTTCATTGGCATCTTCACTCTTTATATATGAATTATGTGTGAAGTTATTCGTAATTTCATTTGTTCATACCTTAAGAATTCAGGTTATTACATTTCTGGTGCCATTCATGATTAAATCAAGTTTTATATACATAAATGTTTCTTATAGATGAAGTATAGAGGAAATGAAGTACATTCCCTCAATATTTCTAGATGGAATTTCAAACAAATTTAATGAGCTGACTTTGCTTGGCTGTCTGTATTATCTTCATAACTTCTCAATTCATGTAGACCTCTTTGTATGTTTCTGAAAGCTTTCATGTGAAAGCTCAAAATTTGATCGTTTTATGAACATACGATTACATAAATAATTTTATGTCAGGATGTTTGCTTAAAATGAGAATTTCTTTGAGGTGTTTTGTTTTTTGGCCGCACCCTGCGCATGTGGGATCTTAGTTCCCCGACCAGGAATCAAACCCGTGCCACCTGCATTGGAAGCATGGAGTCTTAACTACTGGACCACCAGGGACGTCCCAAGGTATATTTTTTTGTTTTGTTTTTGCGGTGCGCGGGCCTCTCACTGTTGCGGCCTCTCCCGTTGCGGAGCACGGGCTCTGGACGCGCAGGCTCAGCGGCCATGGCTCACGGGCCCAGCCGCCCCGTGGCATGTGGGATCTTCCCGGACCGGGGCATGAACCCGTGTCCCCTGCATTGGCAGGTGGACTCTCAACCACTGTGCCACCAGGGAAGACCCTCCAAGGTGTATTTTTAAAAATTAATTTAAAGATACTTTTTGTATGATTCAAGAGGTAAATTATACTGAGTTGCTTAAAGCAAATGTTAATGATTTAGGCTGCATTGGATAAATTTTCTATCAATAGATTTGATATTTCAGTAAGTGTTCTACAGTTAAAGAAAAAGAGGGGCACATTAGGCTCAACATAAATGCTTTTCTATTTTATCTATGTTGAATAAAGTTACTGAGACCAGGTTAACAGGTAGGTGAGAGAACTCCAGCCAGCACACATTTTACTTGGCCTCCTTGTTTTTTACAAACATTTGAACCTTTAGGCCTTTAAGCCAGACAAGCTCTCTCTAGTTTGCCATAAGCTCTATCTTTGCCAGTTGTATTAACCCATGTATCGTATAATTTTGTAGCGTCCTGGCCACTGAGCATTATTAAAATTTAAACGTCTGTTTTAGGGGTTGGTGAATTATATCCACTGATCTAGACCCAATTCTCTTTTAGTCTGTAAATTCAGTCTGATTCTCTTCCATTTTCTGAAACTATCCATGTTTGTATCTTTGGAGCAAGCGCAATACAGGCTGAATAATGAACCCTCTTCTGGAGTGTTGGGAATGGGAATGAAAAACAACAAAACAAACCATGAGCAAAATGGTAGATTTGGAGACGTGGCTATCTGTTATATACTCTATTTCTTGGCCACTCTGTATTATTAATTAAGAGTGTAAATAACTTAATTTCACATATATATGTGTATGTACATATGTAGATATATATGTGTATATACACATGTAATTAATAGATTTAATTCTAACAGTGTCGGAGTTACAGAATAATTGAGCTAACAGTTCAGAAAGTTTTTGCATATAGCTCTCTCCCCACTACCCATAGTTTCACTGATTATTACCGTATTTCATTAGTGTGGTATATTTGTTACAATTAATGAACCAATGTTGATACATTATTATTAACTAAAATCCGTAGTCTGCATTGAGTTCCATTCTTTGTATTGTACAGTTGGATGCGTTTTGAAAAATGCATAATGTCATGTTTCACTATTACAGTATCAGACAGAGTAGTTTCACCACTCTGAAAGTCGCCTATGCTTCACCTATCTATTCTTTCTCCCTTTCCACCAAACCCATTGGCTACTGATCTCTGTCTATAATTTTGCCTGTTTCAGACTGTCATATTCTGGGAATCATATAGTATATAGCCCTTTTAGACTGGTTCTTTGACTTAGCTATATGCAGTTAAGATTCTTCTATGTCTTTTTTGTGGCTTATGGCTCATTTATATAAAAATATTCACTGTGTAATATCCCGCTGTGTGGATGTACCGCAGTTTCTCCATTCACCTCAATTGAAGGACATCTTCTTGATCGCTAGTTTTTGGTGATCTTCTTGATTGCTAGTTTTTGGTGATTATAAATAATGTTTCTCTAAACATTCATGTGCGGGGTTTTGTATAGACTTAAGTTTTCAGTTCAACTGAGTCAGTACCTAGGAGCATAATTGCTAGATGTTCACAGAAGACTGTGTTTGGATTTGTAAGAAACTGCCAACTGTCTTCTAAAGTGACTGTATCATTTTGCATTCCCACTAGCAGTTCATTAGAGTTACTCTTGTTCCATATCCTTGTCAGCATTTGATATGTCAGGTTTTGTTTTGTTTTTTTTTAACTGTACTAATAGATGTGTAACAGTATTTCATTGTTTTAATTTGCAGTTTCCTAATGACATATGAGGTTGAGCATATTTTCAAATACTTATTTGTAATGTATATATCTTTGTAGGTGAGATATCTGTTCAATCTTTCGTCCATTTTTAACTTGGTTTGTTGCTTTTATTATTGTTCAGTTTTTAGGTTTTTTTCTGTATTTTGGGTATCAATCCTTTATCAGATACGTGTTTTGCAAATACTTTCTCCTAGTCTGTGGCTTGTCTTTTCATTCTTGTAATATTTTCACAGAGCAGAGTTTTAAATTTTAATGAAGTCCAACTTAACAATTTCTTTTTTTCCCTGAATAGTGCCTTTGGTGTTTTATCTAAAAATTCATTACCAAACACAAGATCATTAAGGTTTTTCACATGTTATGCTCTAGAAGTTTTATGATTTTGCATTTATATTTAGGTCTATTATTCATTTTGATTTTTTTTTTTTGGTGAAAGCTGTAAAGTCTTTGTCTAGGTGCATATTTTTGCATATGAATGTCCACTTGTTCCAGCATCATTTGTTGAAAAGACTATCTTTGCTCCATGTATTGCTTTTGCTCCTTTATCAAATATCAATTGAGTATATTTCTGGGGCTCTATTTTTGAGCTCTCTGTTTTGTTTCATTGATCTATTTGTCTATTCTTTCAGCAGTACCACACTGTCTAGATTACTGTATCTTTATAATAATTCTTTTTTAATATAAATTTATTTATTTTTGTCTACGCTGGGTGTTCATTGCTGTGCATGGGCTTTCTCTAGTTGTGGAGAGCGGGGACTACTCTTTGTTGCAGTGCATGGGCTTCTCATCGCAGTGGCTTCTCTTGTTGTGGAGCACAGGCTCTAGGTGCGTGGACTTCAGTAGTTGTGGCACACGGGCTCAGCAGTTGTGGCTTGTGGGCTCTAGCGTGCAGGCTCGGTAGTTGTGGCACATGGGCTTAGTTGTTCCACGGCATGTGGGATCTTCCTGGACCAGGACTCAAACCTGTGTCCCCTGCATTGGCAGGTGGATTCTTAACCACTGCACCACCAGGGAAGCCCCCATCTTTATAATAATTCTTCAAGTCAGATAATATGAGTCCTCCAAGTTTGTTCTTTTCCTTCAGTGTTGTGTTGACTATTCTGGATCATTTGCCTCTCCAAACTTTAAAATCAGTTTGTTGATATCCACAAAATAACTTATGGGATTTTGATTGAGATTGCATTGAATCTGTAGATTAAACTGGGAAAAATTGACATGTTAGCAGTAGCAAGACTTCCTGTCCATGAACATGGAATAGCTTGCTGTTTATTTGTATCTTCTTTGATTTCTTTAATCAGAGTTTTGTAATTTTCCTCCTATAGATCTTGTACATTTTTAAAAGATTTATACCTAAATATTTCAGATTTTTCTTTTTTTTTGGTTAATATTAATGATACTGTGTTTATAATTTCAAATTTGAACTGTTCATTGATGGTATATAAGAACGCAATTGACTTTTGTATATTAACCTTATATCCTGCAACCTTCTATAACTGCCTCTTTATTCCAGGAGCTTTTTGGTCACTTCTTTCAGATTTTCTGAATAAAGCAATCATAAGCAATCATGGCATTTATGTCTTCCTTCATATCTTTTATTTCTTTTTCCTGCCTTGTTGCATTAGCAAGGGCTTCTAGTACGATGTAGGAAAGCAATGGTGAGAAGGTTCATCCTTGCCTTTTACCAGATCTGAGTGAGAAAGCTTCAAGTTTCTCACCATTAAGTATGAAGTTATGTTTCTTATAGATACACTTTATCAAGTTAAAGAAGTTCCCTCTTTATTCCTGGTTTGCTGAGAGTTATTGACTATTGATTCAATTTTTAAAATAGATATAGGACTATTCAGGTTATCTATTTCTTCTTGTGTGAGTTTTGGTAGTTTGTGTCTTTCAGGGAATTGGTCTGGTTCATCTACGTCATCAAATTTGTAAGCATAGAGTTGTTCATATTACTTCTTAATTATCCTTTTAATGTCCATAGATCAGTAGTGATGGATCCCTCTTTTATTTCTAATATTAGTAATTTTTATCATTTCTCTTTTTTGCTTGGTTATCTTGGATAGAAATTTATGAATTTTCAAAGAATCTTTGATCTTTTCAAAGAACCAGATTTTGTTTTGTTTTATCCATTGATTTTTGTCTTTAATTTCAATGATTTTTTAATCTTTTTATTTCTTTTCTCCTACTTGCTTTAGTTTTATGTTACTTATCTTTCTCTAGTTTCCTAAAGTTAAAGCTTAGATTATTGCTTTCAGATCTTTCTTTTACCCTAATCTGTGCATTCAGTGCTATGAATTTCCCTCTAAGCACTACTTTTGCTGGATCCCACAAATTTTGTTAAGTTGAATGAAAATTTAATTCAAATTATTTTAAAATTTCTCTTGAGATTTCTTCTTTGACCCTTATGTTATGCAGAAATGTATTGTTAAAATCTCCAAGTATTGGGGGCTTTCCCATGTATCTTTCTTTTTTATTTATATTGGAGTAAAACAATGTTGTGTTAGTTTCAGGTGAACAGCAAAGTGATTCAGTTATACATATACATGTATCTGTTCTTTTTCAGGTTCTTTTTCAGGTTCTTCTTCCATTTAGGCTATTACAGAGTATTGAGCAGAGTTCCCTGTGCTATAGAATAGGTCCTTGTTGGTTATCTGTTTTAAATATAGCACTGTGTACATGTGAATCCCAAACTTTCATTCTGTCCTTCCCCCACACCCTTACCCTGTGCTAACCAGTTCATTGTCTAAGTCTGTGAGTCTGTTTCTGTTTTGTAAATAAGTTTTGTATCTCATGTATATATATATTTTTTTAGATTCCGCATATAAGCAATATCATATGCTACTTGTCTTTCTCTGTCTGACTTACTTCACTTAGTATGATAGTCTCCAAGTCCATCCATGTTGATGCAAATGGCATTATTTCATTCTTTTTTATGACTGAGTAATATTCCACTGTGTATATATACCTCATCTTCTTTATCCATTCCTCTGTTGATGGACATTTGTTTCCATGTCTTAACTATTGTAAATAGTGCTGTGATGGACATTGGGATGAATGTAACCTTTCAAACCATGTTTTTTTTCCAGATATATGTCCAGGAGTGGGGTTGTTGGATCATATGATAGTTCTGTTTTTAGTTTCTTAAGGAACCTCCATAGCTGCACCAATTTACATTTGCACCAACAGTGTAGGAGGGTTCCCTTTTCTCCACACCCTCTCCAGCATTTATTGTTTGTAGGCTTTTTGATGATGGCCATTCTGACTGGTGTGTGGTTATACCTCATTGTAGTTTTGATTTGTATTTCTCTAATAATTAGCGATGTTGAGCATCTTTTCATGTGCCTCTTGGCCATCTGTATGTCTTCTTTGGAGAAATGTCTGTTCAAGCCTTCTGCCCATTTTTTTATTGGGTTGTTTGTTTTTTGTGATACTGAGCTGCATGATCTGTTTGTAAATTTTGGAGATTAATCCCTTGTCAGTCACATCATTTGCAAATATTTCCTCCCATTCTGTGGGTTGTCTTTGTGTTTTGTTTATGGCTTCCTTTGCTGTGCAAAAGTTTTTGAGTTTGATTAGGTCCCATTTGTTTATTTTTGTTTTTATTTCTCTTAGTAGGGACAAATTGTAAAAGTTATTGCTGTGATTTATGTCAGAGTGTTCTGCCTATATTTTCCTCTAAGAGTTTTATAGTGCCTGGTCTTACATCCATTTTGAGTTTATTTTTGTGTATAGTGTTAAATAATGTTCTAATTTCATCCTTTTACACATAGCTGTCCAGTTTTCCTGGCACCATTTATTGAAGAGACTGTCTTTTCTCCATTGTACAGTTTTGCCTCCTTTGTCATAGATTAATTGACCATAGGTGCATGGGTTTATTTCTGGGCTTTCTATTCTGTTCCATTGATCTATATTTCTGTTTTTGTGCCAGTACCATACTGTTTTGATTACTGTAGCTTTGTAGTATTGTCTGAAGTCAGGGAGCCTGATTCCTGCAGCTCTGTTTTTCTTTCTCAAATTTTCTTTGGCCTATTCAGCATCTTTCATGTCTTCATACAGATTTTAAGATCTTTTGTTCTAGTCATGTGAAAAATGTCACTGGTAATTTGATAGGGATTACATTGAATCTGTAGATTGCCTTGGATAGTATAGTCATTTTGAAAATATTGATTCTTCCAATCCAAGAACATGGTATACCTTTCCATCTGTTTGTGTCATCTTCGATTTCTTTCGTCAGTGTCATAGTTTTCACAGTACAGGTCTTTTGTCTTCTCTGGTAGGTTTATTCCTAGGTATTTTATTCTTTTTGATGCAATGGTAAATGGGATTGTTTCCTTAATTTCTCTTTCTGATCTTTCGTTGTTAGTGTATAGGAATGCAAAAGATTTCTGTGCATTAATTTTGTATCCTGCAGCTTTGCTAAATTCATTGATGAGCTCTGGTAGTTTTCTGGTAGCATCTTTAGGATTTTCTATGTGTAATATCACGCCATCTGCAGACAGTGACAGTTTTACTTCTTCTTTTCTAGTTTGGATTCCTTTTATTTCTTTTTCTTCTCTGATTGCCATGGCTAGGACTTCCAAAACTATGTTGAATAAAAGTGGCAACAGTTAGCATCCTTGTCTTGTTCCTGATCTTAGAGGAAATGCTTTCAGCTTTTCACCGTTGAGTATGATGTTAGCTGTAGGTTTGTCATATATGGCCTTTATTATGTTGAGGTATGCTCGATCTGTGCCCACTTTCTGGAGAGTTTTTATCATAAATGGGTGTTGAGTTTTGTCAAAAGCCTTTTCTGAATCTATTGAGATGATTATATCGTTTTTATTCTTCAATTTGTTGATGTGGTATATCACACTGATTGATTTGTGGAGATTGAAAAACTCTTGCATACTTGGGATAAATCCCACTTGATCATAGTGTATGATCCTTTTAATGTGTTGTTGTATCTGGTTTGCTAGTATTTTGTTGAGGATTTTTCCATCTATGTTTATTAGTGATATTGGCCTGTAATCTTCTTTTTTGGTGTTAACCTTTTTCTGGTTTATGGCATCAGGGTGATGGTGGCCTAATGGAATGAGTTTGGGAGTGTTCCTTCCTCTGAGATTTTTTGGAGTAGTTTCATAAGGATAGGTGTTACCTCTTCTCTAAATGTTTGATAGAATTCGCCTGTGAAACCATCTGGTCCTGTATTATATATTTGAAAGTTGTTAAAATTGTAGATCTTAAAAGTTTTCATCATAAGAAAAAATTTTTTTTGTTACTCCGTGAAGTACTGAATGTAAAAACTAAACTTACTGTGGTAATCATTTCACAAAGTATACATATATCAAGTCATTGTGTTGTACATCTTAAAGTAATACCATATCGACGTCAATTATATCTCAGTAAAGCTGAAAAAAACTCACCTATATGTTAGTGATTTTCTTCCTGCTGGATATGTCATTTTCTGCTAGAGAATGCTGAATTTTCTAAGTATAATAGTGTATTTGCCTGTCAGTATTTTTTTCTCAGTTTTATTGAGATATAATTGGCATAAAGCACACTGTATAAGTTTACAGCATAATTATTTGACTTATATACATCATGAAATGAGAAGGTAAACAGTAAGTTTAGTGAACAACATCTTCTGTAGATAACAAAATTAAAGAAATTAAAAATATATTTTTCTTGCGATGAGAACTTAGGATTTACTCTCTTAACCGCTTTAATATATAACATACAGCAGTATTAATTATATTTGTCTTGTATGTTACATCTTCAGTATTTATTTATCTTGTAACTGGAAGTTTGTAGTACCTTTTTTTTTTTTTTTTTTTTCATCGGCAGGCGGACTCTCAACCACTGTGCCACCAGGGAAGCCCTGTAGTACCTTTTGACTGCCTTCATTCAAGTCCCTCTCCTCCCCAACACCTTACGTTATGTCATTGCTCTCTTCTTAAGTGCATACGTGTTAAGGTTTGTTATCTTCAATTATTGCCAGGATGGATGTCAAGGAGCTCACCCCTTTGTTTTGTTCTAGGAGCTTTATGGTTTCAGGTCTTGCGTTCAAGTCTTTAATCCATTTTGACTTGATTTTTGTTTGTAGTGTAAGATAAGGGGTCCAGTCATTTTTTACATGTGGTTGTCCAGTTTTCCTAGAACCATTTATTGAAGAGGCTATCCTATCTATATTGTATGTTCTTGGCTCCTCTGTCATAAATTAATTGACCGTATGTATGCCTGCATTTATTTCTCTGCTCTCTATTCTGTTCCATTGATTTATATGTCTGTCTTTATTCCAATACCATACTGTTTTGATTATTATAGCTTTGTAATAGAGTTTGAAATCAGGAGGCATGATGCCTCTTCTTTCTCAAGATTGCTGTGACCGTTCAGAGTTTTATGTGGTTCCATACAAGTTTTAGGATTGTTTGTTCTATTTTTGTGAAAAATGCCATTGGAAATTTGTTAGGGATTGCATTAAATCTGTAGATTGCTTTGGATAGTATGAATGTGGTTTTTCAAAAAAATATGGAATGCTTCACAAATTCACGTGTCATGCTTGAGCAGGGGCCATGCTAATCTTCTCTGTATCATTCTAATTTTATTATATGTGCTGCCGAAGTGAGCATGAACATGGTTTAATTCAAGTTGTTCAGTTGACTTTGGACTGGAATTATTATAAATATATGTTTTGAACAATTCTTTTTGCTTATTTGCCTAAAAGAGTCCTGCAACATTATTTTGAGTTTCACGTTTCACAGTATTACAAGGCACTAAGTCTTTGCCTTTGCACTTTGAGCTGTGTCGTACATTATTGGATTAGTTTCTTTTCTGCGGTCACAAGCTTTGTGGCAAAAGGCCAAGAGTCTGTATTTGAGCTCTGAGGAAGCACTGTTATCATAGATCCAGCTGAGGTTACCAGGATGGTAAACATTGTCATGAGACTCATTCCTGGTAGAATACTGATCTTGCTGTTAGGTATACCCAGCATTTGTATTCATGAATTTTTTGAGTTAAATACCTATGAGGTAATTGCTATGATATAAGGTAGTATGAATGGCCTAGCCTTAAAATTTTAATATTGCCTGGAATTTACAACATGTATGAGTTATAAAATCATTGTAGGGAATTCCCTGGTGGTCCAGTGGTTAGGAGTCTGTGCTCTCACTGACAAGGGCCCAGGTTGGATCCCTGGTCAGGGTAAAAAGATCCCACATGCTGCACCGCACAGCCAAAAAAAAGAGAAGAAAACAACATTGTAAAAGTATATTCTGATTGTATACCTTCCTTTTTTGTATTAGTTTATTTTACTTCAGTCACTGTGCAAATCTGAGAGACTATATAAATTAGTTAGGCATCCTTGCAATATTTGAAAAGTACTTTATAAACTTTTATAGTTTTTATTTAAGAAGTCTATTTGTAGAAGTACTTTAATATGTACAGTTGGTCCTCACTGTTTACAGATTCTTTATATGTGAATTCACCTGCTTGCTAAAATTTATTTATAAACCTAAAATATACTTACAGTGATTTTATGATCGTTTGTGGACATATGCAGAGAAGTGGAAATTGAGTGCCCTGACACACATTTGTAGATGAGGTCAAACAAGACAGTGCTCTGCCTTTTTGTTTCAACTCTCATTCTGTACACAAGTGTCCTTGTCATGATCTATATAGTGCCACTTTTTTTTAAGTGTTTTTTGCTTTTTGTTAGTGGGTTTTTTTTTTTTTTTTGCGGTACACGGGCCTCTCACTGTTGTGGCCTCTCCCGTTGCGGAGCACAGGCTCCGTATGCGCAGGCTCAGCGGCCATGGCTCACAGGCCCGGCTGCTCTGTGGCATATGGGATCTTCCCGGGCCGGGGCACGAACCCGTGTCCCCTGCATCGGCAGGCGGACTCTCAACCACTGCACCACCAGGGAAGCCCCTTGTTAGTGGTTTTGCAATGAAAATTGGCCCTCGAAGACATTTTTCCAATGAAGACATACAGATGGACAAGGGCACATGAAAAGATGCTTAACATCCCTAATTATTAGAGAAATACAAATCGAAAGGGCATGGAGGTACTACCTCACACTGGTCAGAATGGCCATCATTAAAAAGTCTACAAATAACAAATGCTAGAGAGGATGTGGAGAAAAGGGAACCGTCCTACACTGTTGGTGGAATGTAAGTTGGTGCACCCACTATGGAAAACAGTATGAAGTTTCTTTGAAAAAGTCAAAATAGAATTGCCATATGATCCAGGAATCTCAATCCTGGGCACATATCCAGAGAAAACTCTAATTTTGAAAAGATACATGTACCCCAATGTTCATAGCTGCACTATTCACAATAGCCAAGACGTGGAAACACCTAAATGTCCATTGACAGATGAATGGATAAAGAAGATGTGGTGCATATATATACAATGGAATACTACTCAGCCATAAAAAAGAATGAAATAATGTCATTTGCAGCAACATGGATGCAATATAGATTATCATACTGCGTGAAGTAAGTCACAAAGAGAAAGACAAATACCATGTGATAATCACTTATATGTGGAGTCTGAAATATGACACAAATGAATTTATTTACAAAACAGAAACACACAGACATAGAAAACAAACTTATGGTTACCAAAGGGGAAAGGGGGAGGGGAGGGATAAAATTCGGAGTTTGGGATTAGTAGATACACACTACTATATAAAAAATAGGTAAACAACAAGGTCCTACTGTTATATCCCAGGAAACTGTATTCAATATTGTGTGCCAGAATGGAAAAGAATATATATATATATATATATATATATATATATATATATATATATATAAAATGGAACCACTTTGCTGTATACTAGAAACTAACACAACATTGTAAATCAAGTATACATCAATTAAAAAAAAATTGTGCACAAGCATAGTGTTGAAATTCTGTCTGATGTTTCTAAGTGCAAGAAGGTTGTGATGTGCCTTACAGAGAAAAATATGTGTTAGGTGAGCTTTGTTAAGGCATGAGTCATAGTGCTGTTGGATGTGAATTCATTATTAACAAATTAACAGAATATTAAAGTGTCTTTAAACAAAAACTCACATAAAACAAGATTATGTATTGATGGATTGACAAAAATGTTATGACCAGAGACTCACAGGAACGTAACTCTGTATTTCTCTCAGGAACAGTGATTCACAGTTCACTAATTCAGTGTTTGTGTTGACTTTATAGAACATTACTGCAAATAATGAGAAGCTGTCATACTTAATTTTTAAATTAAGTGTTTATTTATATCTAGCAGTTAGGTAATTTTTAAACTATGTGATTATTTGAAACCAGATGATTAATGAATTTCGGGTAGTTGAGAAGAGGAAGGACATGTAGACGCAAATCCTGAAACCTAGAGAAGTAAAAAGTATGTTTGGTTAGCATTGGTGCCTGGCAGAGGTGAAGTACTTGGATTTTTACTTAGACTTCATGCATATCAGTGAAAGCTAAATCATGTCAACAGTTTCCTGCCAACTGCAGGAGCGTTCCATTCTGTAGGAACAGACCAAGAAAAATAAAGGGTCAGATGACTGAAAATACTTGCCCTTCTTACCATTCATGGGTAGGGAATAACCGTTAAAGGGGGAAGAGAGCAAGCATCATTATTTCTACGTTGTTAATGACAGCACAGAGTTGTGTATAGTGAGAAGCACTATTGCGTAATTAATTTTTTTGCCTTCTTTGCACTTGATACTACTCCAAGGTCATGGTACTTTTTTTTTTTTTTTTTTGCGGTATGCGGGTCCCTCACTGCTGTGACCTCTCCCACTGCAGAGCACAGGCTCTGGATGTGCAGGCCCAGCGGCCATGGCCCACGGGCCCAGCTGCTCCGTGGCATGTGGGATCCTCCTGGACCGGGGCACGAACCCGTGTCCCCTGCATCGGCAGGCGGACTCTCAACCACTGTGCCACCAGGGAAGCCCCATGGTACATATTTTTAAACAGCAAAACACTATAAAGCTAGTGTCCTCAGTGACCCACTATGCTAATGTTAGTGATATAACTGGCCCATGACACATAGACTTGTAGTAGACAATATTATGCTGAAGAAACTCATGGAAAATGAATTGATCAGCTTGTTCATTCATTTAATCAAAAAGTTTATTTTATTCAAAAGTACATTCACGTGGTTAAGAAGCAAAAAAATATATATACTGACAGTTCTAATAATGAAAAATAAATGAGCCCTGTCCTACCTCTCCCATCCCTGCTGAAGAACATTCTCTTTTAACTCTTAAATATTCCTTTTGTTGTTTACCTCCATATTATTAAATAGTATACCTAGTGTAGCTGTTTCTTGATTTATCAGTTGTAGAGCATATTTATCTCCTGCCGTAAATTCATACCTGATCCTTGGTCCTTTTAGCCTTTCAGTATAGTTTTAGCACTATCTTGTCTTTCAACTTTGGTAAATTATCTGTGTTCTCTGATAATTTATTTTCCTCTATTTTCTCTTCACTGTATTTTGTTAGAAACTGACACTCCTGGATTGATCTTCTATGTCTCTTTTCTTTCATGTTTTTCTTCTCTTTTTCTGACTTTATTATTTTCTATTTCCTCTGGAGTCATTTTGTGTGTGTGTGTTTCTGTCTTTCTGTTTGTACTCCTCTTTCCTTGGAGGCTTTCTCTATATATCAATATTTTGGTTGCCCATTAAGAGTGAGAATGAGGCACCAAAATACAGGTTGGGAATGCAGATTGGAGAACCTCACTTTAGAGCAGTGTTGCTCAACTTTTTTTCATTTTCACAGGCTGAAGGAGCATATTTAAACATTTTTCCCTATAATTGCTGCCTCTGCCATGGAATTTTAATATCACAAGATTTACTGTATATCTGTTTGTGTATTGTGAAAGATTCAAATATCAGGGAGGGTTTGGGCATGTCATTTCTCTGGGATGGTCAATTGCTACATCTGCTCTCCTATCTTTGTTATTCTGTGGGAAAATGGGGTGGAGGGTAGGGGGGTCACCAACCATTTATGGCCCTTGAATTAGTCTCTTAGTTTACAGTCCTATATCGCTGCTGCCCTCCTTTTTAGCAGGCACTTTTGAATCCTTAGACTCTTCTTGCTTCAGTGGAGTAAATTGGCTCCTCTTTGTACATCCCCCCGCCACTATGAGCACCATAACCCATTATCTTCCTCTACCCTAGTACTTCAGTTAACATTCTTCTCTGTGTTTTGTCTTCTAGAATTGTATTAAATCTGTAATTTTAATTTTCACTAAAGTTCCTCTTCAGTTCTATTTGTTGTAGTGTTCATTTGGGGCATTAGAACTGAAAGGGGATACACATTTGTGCTCAGTTTTCCATCCTATCTGGACATCTTTAATAGTCTTTAAAAATAAGCATTTTCAATATCACTAGTTTATATTCGTCATATTTATCTCTGTAAGATACCTGTAATTTTTTTCCATTCATTTATTTTTAAGTTCTCAGCAGTCATTTTATGCCCTACTAAAAATTCATTAATGTGACCCGTATTTGTCACTTTTATCTATGGTAATGTATCATGTTCATATTGGGTTGAGATTTAATAAAACTTGTACAAGCAACAGAATTCTTTTCCTTTTTTGAATTCTGGGTATTAGAAAATTATACTGAGGTAGGTATCAGAGCTTTGTGGAGATCTCAGAGAACTTTCTAGAGCTGTACTCTCTAATACAGTAGCCATTAGCCACATGTGGTTATTTAAATTAATTTAATTACAACTAAATAAAATTTTAAATCCAATTCCCCAGTCACACTGGCCACATTTCAGGTATTCAGTAATCACATATGGCTAGTGGCTACCATGTTGGACAGCACAGATATAGAACATTCCTATCATTGCTAAAAGTTCTGTAAGACAGCACTATTCTAGAGAGTAGAAAGTAGGACACCATTCTGTAGCTTCTAAGAGATCAACTAGGTTCTTAAGCCCCAACTTTGCAGGAGTTGTGTGATGAGTGTATAGGACTCTGCTGAACAGATATTAATGTAAAAGGAAAAGAATTGACATCTTAAAGGTATCCTTTAAAGCCGTTAGTAAGGTATCCTTTAAAGCCGTTAGTAAAGAGTGCAAGTCACAAGACTAGCTATTATCTAAATAAATGCAGGAGACAGCCAGAAAAGCACTGTGATAACTGCAGTAATCCTCTTTTGTGTTGATTCAAGGGAAAACTTCAGAAAATTGAGTCATATAGCATGCATATATAGTGTCCTCGTCATTCTTCAGAACTTTACTAAGGAGTCTCAGCATAGGCAATAAAATGATGCTGATAAACTATTGTTGTGAGTGGATATTATCCATAAGCTATTAGCCCACTTAATATTTTTGTTTTCTGTGTTGATTATTTGCAATATATTTAGGTATAGCTTATAACCTTGGAAACGTAGAACTGGAAAGGTTCTAGAAATCACCTAGTCCTTTCCTTATATAGGTAAGGGAAACTGATGCTTCAAGTAGGGAAATAATTTACCCAAAGGCACACAACCTTTGAGGGCAGAGCCAGTGCCAGAACCAACACATTTTGAGGTCATGTATAAAAAACCTTTCCCTTGGTACTATGCTGATGACAAAGAAAGAAAGACTTGATTCATTGTCTTTCTCAAAAGCTTTAATAATCTAGATGTAAGACTCAAGCCAGCAACATTATTATTAAGAGTATGTAATTCTGGGAACTATGAATTTTATAATGTATTTTCCTCTTTTTAGAACAACAATTTGTAATCTTTACACAATGCCACGAATTGGAGAGCCTGTCTGGCTTACAATGATGTCGGGGACTCCAGAAAAGAACCAGCTTTGCCATCGTTTCATGAAGGAGTTTACTTTTCTAATGGAAAATGCTTCCAAAAATCAGTATGGCCCACCCTTCCTCCCTCCCTCCCTTCCTTCCCTTAACTATCTTAGCTATTGTTTACTATAACTAGATATCTAGATTGTGATCAAGTTCAAGTACAAAGGTGAAAGAATTATTATCTTTGGAATTATTTCATATTATTAATGAGTAAGACAGAATTATAAAAGATAACTAAGATAATTACAAGACAGGGTATGGAAGAAGACCAAAGAACCTTATGAATGAGAAACAGTAAAAATGTCTTTAATTGTGTGTTAAATTAAAATTCCTGACATCTTACAGAACTCTCTGAGGCTTCCCATTTTTCTTGAATTGTATCCATGAATGCGGTTTCATTCTATAGAAAAGAAGTTTAAAAATATATAGGGAAGTGCCAGGATTCCAATAATACATTTTTAGTGTGGTACTTTATCATATTGTTTTCTTTTAATCATCAAATTCTTAGAATCTAGATGAGTAATTTGGGTGTTTTTATTCTCTTTGATGGTAAACAAAGTTTTCTTAATACGTTCCTTCATTTTCCTTTTCAGTAATTTGGATATGTATAGACTTCCTGGTTGATTCATTAATATATGTGTATTTTAAACACTGAAAAGAATCCATAGTTTCTCAAGTAAAATGGCATTTTTGTTTTTTAATTATGAGTAGAAATAGCTCCTTGTGAATGCTGTCTTTATTTTAAGGATTTTTCTTTTAACTCCTACCCAACCAAAAATATTTATTAACTTTTGTTTTCATCCTGGTGATATACCTATCCTTCCTTCTATCCTCTCGTTTTTTATGATGTTTGGCCATGTACCCTCTCTGCTTTATTCTGTCACTGAATTTTGCTTGAGGTTTTATGAAAGCAGATTAGAATCTGATAGGATGAATTTTGTTTTCAGATTCTTGCCAGCACTCATTACTGCAGTTCTGACCAATCATCTTGCCTGGGTTCCAACAGTCATGCCAAATGGACAGCCACCTATAAAAATATTTTTAGAAAAACATTCCTCTCAGAGTGTGGACATGTTGGCAAAGACTCATCCGTATAACCCACTTTGGGCACAACTGGGTATGTATTCTGAAAACGCTTACATTTATGCATTATACTTAGACTTTTGTGTAACTGTCTGGAGTTACTTTATGGCAAAAATAAATAGAGAAAAATTAAGTGCTCTCTTTTCCCCCTTCCTTTCTAAAGCATTTCTTCCTTACTTGTTATTTCATAACTGCTAAATTGTGTTATCCCCATCTTATGTTTACTATCATTCCTTATAGTGACCTGCAGCTGGAACAAAAGGAGCAGGTTGATGGCTGGTTTATTAGTAACTTCAGGGTCTTCAGGGTGTTTTGTGTTAGGTACTTTGCCTAGAAAGAATGAATCAACAAAGTCACCTATGATCGCTAGAATAAATCTGTTTAACTGAGAAGCAGTCATTGAGGTTTCCATTGTTCCACCTTTGTTGAGTAATTTTTGAAAATCTTTCTCTTAGTGCTTGGTACCCCACTAAATAAATGGGTAACAGGAGAGAGGGGTTAGTTGATGAGTTGACAGTTATTAGGAAGTCAGTGTAGCATGGTGCTTAAATTTAAGCATAGGCTGTGGAGTCAGGCAGGCCATGTTTGAATCACAGTTTCCCTATTTATAAAGTGGGGATAATAGTAAATAGTACAGGGAGTTCCCTGGTGGTTTAGTGGTTAGCATTGGGTGCTTTCACTGCCTTGGCCCGGGTTCAGTCCCTGGTTGGGGAACTGAGATCCCACAAGCCGTGCAGTGTGGCCGAAAAATAAAATAAAATAAATAGTAAATACTTCATAATGTGAAAAGTAAATGAGATAGTGTGAGAACAGTGCTTAGGACAGTGGCTGGTAAATGTAGTTGCTGTTACTCCAACTCTTAGTCTATTGCTATTTGGTGATGTGGGGAGGAGTATGGTGAGAATGTTTTGGTGACCTGGTAGAAACTTAAACTTCCCTTAGGTTGTTATGGTGAGTGAGCTTGCCAGGCAGATTGTAATGTGGCTTATTAATTCATATAACCAACCAATGTCCCTCTCTCATTCCTACTCTTTCTATTTCTTCTCTCCCTCCCTCCCTTTCCTCCCCTCCTTTTCCTTTCCATATATATTTTGATATATATGTCAAAATGTATATGCTTCTGAAACCATCACCAAAATCAAGATGGTGAACATATTCATCACTACAAAAGTTTCCTCATGCCCTTTGTAATCCCTCCCTCCTATTCCTCCCTACTCTGCCTGTTCACTGTTCCTTATACTCAGGTAGCCACTGGTCTGCTTTCTGTCACTGTAGATTAGTTTGTATTTTCTAGACCTTTATATAGATGGAATCATACACTTAAGTGCTTTTGTTTGGTCTGAGTTCTTTCATTCAACATAATTATTTTGAGATTCACCTATGTATGTATTAATAGTTCATTCCTTTTTAATGCTAAGTAGTATTTCATTGTATGAATATTAATTTACCTTTTTTCAAACCAAGTAATTCAGGAGTTTTTTTTTTTTTAATTTGAACATTTCAAATCTGTTTTCAATTCTACAGTCATTTATTGAATGCACAATATATCTAAGGCTCTGTGCAAAGAACCCTGGAGGGTATAAAGATGAATGATATCTAGTCCTTGCCTTTAAGAAGTGACAGTCTTATACTGTAGGTAAAGTATATGTGGACAATAATGATAATTCAGATAGGAACTATAAGAAATGAAAAGTTTAGTGGGAATTCAATTAGGGAAGCTTACTTTTGTCCAAGGGAGGATGCTTGGGTGGGAAACTTTGGACTGGCAGAGATACAGAGGGAAGGGAAAGTACATAGCATGAGTAAAGGGGTCTAGGTGTTAAAAGTGCTGAGCACATTCAGGGGTCCAGTTTAAGTGGGACTTTGGGTGAATAAAGGTAAAATAGGGAAACTATCAGAAGATAAACCTGGAAAAGTAAAGTGGAACCAGTCATGAAAGACTCATTTACCGTACCAAAGCAGTTTCAATTTATTTGGTTGTTAGTGGAAACCTTGGGAGTAGTTTTGAACAGTGGCGTGATGGTACTAGAGCCAGTTTCTTAGCCAAAGGAGAAAATTTATCATAGTACAGTCTGTAGTATATTATTTGAGACCTATTTATGTTTGTTCCTTTAAAAAGTATGGGGTTCTTATAAAGTAAAAATAGAGATTCTTTAAATGGGTATACTGACAACTTGCAAAACTTGAATTAAATCCCTCTCCTCCTTTTTTAAATGTAATGGCTCTACATGTGTAATATGGATAACAGAAGTGAAAATGAATCACAGGGCTAAATGTGTTGCCCTTTTGGGTCTATCCTGAGTACCCAATCCTCTAGGGAATGGAATGGAAAGGAAAATGGGCTTTTAAAAACACGGGAGCTAAGGTGAGGTCTTTGGTAGGGCATCAACAGGCGAAGTTCAGGAATACGATTTAAATCAAGGAAGGTTAAGTGTGTGATGTGACTACTTCAGCTCTGTTGCATTTCACTACTACTCCTTTCCTCTCCTTGGTCCCCAGCAGATGTGCTTTTGCACATAATACTTCAGTCAGTATTATATAAATACTGTATAAAGTGCTCTGCAAGGGGACTGGCACAGAGCATGTTCTTGGTGACTTTCACAACTGACTGTTTGCTATGGTTTCAGCACCTTATTAGCAGCTGCTTAAGGAGGAAGGTAGAAAGCCTATCCATTCACCTTTCTCTTTGGTTAAGACCATTCATCTCATCCTAGTCCTGAATAATCACTAACCTATTAAGGAACCAAGAGTAAAAGCTGAACTACCCCTCATAAAATGATAGTGGGTTTCTGATAATTGAAAATAGCCTGCTTAGTATGAGTAGAGGATGTGTCCATTAACTGATTTTTCCATTTCAGGAGACTTGTATGGCGCTATTGGCTCTCCTGTACGGTTAGCAAGGACTGTGGTAGTTGGTAAACGACAAGACATGGTCCAGAGGCTGCTTTATTTTCTTACTTACTTCATAAGATGCTCTGAACTTCAAGAAACCCATCTTTTAGAAAATGGAGACGATGAAGCCATTGTTATGCCAGGCACAGTAATTACAACCACTTTAGAGAAAGGTGAAATCGAAGAATCTGAGTATGTGCTTATTACAATGCATAGAGACAAAAACAGTTTGCTCTTTAAAGAGTTAGAAGAAACAAGGACTCCTAATTGTAACTGTAAATATTGCAGTCGTCCACTCCTTGGGCAAAATATAGAGAATGTTTTGCGACAAGAGAGAGAAGATTTTCAAAACAGCTCTAAGGAGCTGCTAGGAAATTCAAACGAGTGCCGAATGATTTCTCCTTCTTCTGTCTGCCAAGAAGAAAATGCTGTTGATGTTAAACAGTGCAGAGATAAATTAAGAACTTGCCTTGACACCAAGTTAGAAACAGTTGTTTGCACAGGATCTGCTCCAGTGGACAGATGTGCATTGTCAAAGTCAAGCTTACAGCCTGCAGAGGAATCATGGCAGAGTGAGGAATTGCTAGATTCAGGTAATCACACAGGTAAAGTGTTCAGATCCACAGGAATGGTTGTGGAAAAAAAACCTCCAGATAAACTTGTGACAGCTGCATTTTCTTGTGAGGCAACCCAGACAAAGGTTACTTTCTTGATTGGGGATTCTATGTCACCCGACTCAGATACTGAACTCCGGAGTCAGGCAGTAGTGGATCAGATTACCAGGCATCACACCAAATCGCCGAAGGAGGAAAGAGGGGCTGTTGATCAGCATCAAGAAACTGCACAAACAGCTAAATCTGGAGAGCCTGATATACTGAACATGGTATCTGGAGAGCCCTGTGAACTTCCCTGCTGGAATCATTCAGACCCCGAAAGCATGAGCTTATTTGATGAATATTTTAATGATGATTCAATTGAAACCAGGACTATTGATGATATTCCAGTTAAAACAAGTACAGACAGTAAAGAACACTGCTGTATGTTAGAGTTTTCAAAAAGATTTTATACAAAAAATAGCAAACAGAACAATGAATTTTGCAAATGTGTAGGAACAGTTCACCAAGATTCATGTAAAACCTGCTTTCCTCAGAAAGACCAAAGAGATACACTCTCCATTCTTGTCCCCCATGGGGATAAAGAGAGTTCAGAGAAAAAAGTTGCTGTGGGAGCTGAATGGGACATTCCAAGAAATGAAAGTTCAGATAGTGCCCTTGGGGATAGTGAAAGTGAAGATACAGGTCATGATGTGACTAGACAAGTAAGCAGTTATTATGGAGGAGAGCAAGAAGATTGGGCAGAAGAAGATGAGATACCTTTTCCTGGGTAAGTACGAAGTTTTAACCTTTTATAGAACCTATAAAAATATGTACCATTCTTTTGTTTAGCTCATCTCTGAAAGTTGGTAGTAGCTAATATAAAAGAAGAGACCATTGTTCTGGACAAATACTCTTTTATTATCACATGCTCCTACTTAGAAGAAGGATTAAAGGCTAAGCCCCACAGGTGCCCCAGAAAAGCTTTGTGGGGGCATTAGAGAAAAGTTGTGTTGGTGTGTGGGAGATTGCTTACTGCCTAGGAGTTTTTATTTAGCAGTGAGTTATGCTGCCCAGAAAGGACCTGTGCTGAGCCTGACAACTAGGGAGAGGCAATCACTGAGAGAAGGTAGGAAATAGCTGTTAGAAATAAGTTTGGAAATAAGAGGAAAGCATAGAATGGATACTCTTGGTCAAGAATACAAGGAAAAGATTCATACATGAGAAATGTTATATACCAAGCTTTGGGTTTGTGAGTTATTTATACTTGGTTTTGGATGATGGTTTCCATAATTTGATTGTATTAAGAATGTGTTACATACACAAGGGACAGCATTCCTAAAGTCTGTTATGAAAGATTTATGTTCACCTCATTACAGAGTTGTCCATTACAGACCCTTTTTGGATAGGAAGGAGTATTTTGTGGTCTCATTGAGCCCTTAAGCCAGTTTTTATTTAAGGGTGATTTTACTATTAGTATATTTTATAAAGAATGATGGTACTGGAAATGTGGACTAGTAGAGTCCAATTTTTTGTGTGTGTGTTGGTAAAATATATTTATTACTGATTAGGTATGCCTTCTTTTGGAACTTTTCTTGCAGGTCAAAGTTAATTGAAGTGAGTGCTGTTCAGCCCAATATTGCCAACTTTGGGAGGTCCTTGCTGGGTGGCTACTGCTCTTCTTATGTGCCTGACTTTGTTCTTCAAGGAATTGGGAATGATGAGAGGCTCCGTCAGTGTTTAGTGTCAGATTTGTCTCATGCTGTGCAGGTAAGTGACCTTCACTGCTCTTAAATTTATTTAGGGCAAACTCTGTTAACCAGTAGAACCCAAAGTTGCCTTAATTTTGGTAACACTTCAGTGTGTAATACAATTGTTGTTTTCTAAATCCATCACTTTATATGCAAAAACCTGCATGTTTGTACCTGTCATTGTGAAAGCAAGTAGAGAGTTCCAGGAATCTATCAAATTGGAAATCAGAAAATACTGTATGTGTTCATGGATGTTCATCACTAGGTTATTTATAATTTCAAAATATTGCAAATGCTTAAATATGAATGGAATTAATTTTCATTGCTGGTATATAGTACAATTGATTTTTGTATATTGCTGTTGTATCCTGCCACTTTGATGAACTCTTTTATTAGTTCTCATAGTTTTTTTGTGTGGATTCTTTAAGATTTTCTACATACCGGCTTATGTTATCTTCCTTTCCAGTCTGGGTGCCTCTTTTTCTTTTTCTTGCCTGATCGTACAGGCTAGAACCTTCAGTACAGTATTGCATTGAAGTGCTGATAGTGGACATCCTTGTCTTGTTCCTTTTCTTAGGGGGAAAACATTGAGCCTTTAATTATTAAGCATGATGGTAGCTGTTAGATTCTTATAAGATGCTCTTTATCAGGTGGATAAAGTTCCCTTCTATTCCTAGTGTTTTGAGTTTTCTGTCCCCCACGCCCTTAAATCATGAATGAGTGTGGGGTTTTGTCAAATACTTTTTCTGTGTCTATTGAAATGATCGTGGGTTTTTCTTCTTTAAACTGTTAATATGATAGATTACATTGATGGATTTTTAGATGTTAATCCAATCTTTGTATTCCTAGGTGGGAAAAAACCCACTTGGTCATGGTATATAGTACTCATATAGCATATGAGTTGACTTTTGTGTATGGTGTAAGATAGTGGTCCAGTTGCATTCTTTTGCAATGTGGCTGTTCAGTTTTTTTTTTTTTATTAATTAATTAATTAATTTATTTTTGGCTGTGTTGGGCCTTAGTTGCTGCACGTGGGCTTTCTCCAGGTGTGGCGAGTGGGGGCTACTTTTCGTTGTGGTGTGTGGGCTCCTCATTGTGGTGGCTTCTCTTGTTGTGGAGCATAGGCTCTAGGCATGCAGGCTTCAGTAGCTGCAGCACGCCGGCTCAGTAGTTGTGGCTCCCAGGTTCTAGAATGCAGGCTCAGTAGTTGTGGTGCAAGGGCTTAGGTGCTCCACGGCATGTGGAATCTTCCCAGACCAGGGCTCAAACCCGTGTCCCCTTCATTGGCAGGCGACTTCTTAACCACTGTGCCACCAGGGAAGTCCCTGTTCAGTTTTTTAAGCACCATTTATTGAAGAAACTGTCCTTCCTCCATTGTATATTCTTGGGTCCTTTGTCATAAGTTAATTGAGCATATATACATGGGTTTATTTCTGTGTTCTCTCTTCTCTGTTGCTCAACTTTTAAAACAACTTTTCTTCATTTTATTGTTATAAATAACACTGATACTCTTGCTGTGTTTTATGAATTTAAGATGATTTCTTTAGGCTAGATTCCCAGAAATGAAGTTACTGGCCAGTTTTTAAGATTAGAAGTATTTTCATGTTCTTGTTGCATGTTTTGTAGTTTCTTTTCCAAAAGACAATACTAGTTTGAACAGCAGTTTGTAATGTCCCTAAAACCTGTTCCCTTTACAACATTGGGGTTCGCTCTCTTCTTTTAAAAAAAAGGTAACTGAAGAAAACTGGCTAGCTTTGAGGAAGGTACACTGAAGTTGATTTGGTAAATTTTGAGTTTAAAAGTGCATTCTGCAAGGCCATGTTTGAATGCCTAGAAGGCAACTGAAAAAATCAGGTTTTGTAATGTGGTGGAGATCTAGGAGTATCTGCTAGAGAGGAGATACTTAAGGATTTGGGAGTTTATGTATTGAGATTCTGGAAATGCCTGGGAGAGAAAAAGGGCTGGTAGGATTGTGGATACATTCGTATTGTAGAAGTTATGGAACTCAGAAAAAAAGGTTTAAAAAATATTAAGCTTTAGATTCACTGAATTTAGGTTCATATGAATTCCCATTCACGTACTTCCTCTTTTGTGACTCGGAAGTATTTGAGGCTGGATACAAACTTAGTATTGTGGAGGAGACTACTATAATATGTCAGTTGAGAATATGCTCCCATGGGGTGTAGGCTGTTTTTTCCAGAAGTTGATGATGAAGTGAAAGGACTGAAATTGGTTCAATTGAAATTTTATCCAATTAGTACATTGCTTATAATAATCCATTGTGTGAAAACAAGCAATTTCAGAATGAATGACTGGCACTGCCCCCTTTTTTCTTTAACAGCTCCTAAAGTGAGTTTGATTTGGATTCTTTCTAATCTCAAACTTGGGATTTAGACCCTTCTTTCTTGGGAAACTACTGATGTGGGCTCATTTTCCTTTTTCTTACCAAAAAAATAGCTTTTAAAATCTTAGCCACGTGACTTTTTGATTGAGGAGCTATAAAGTTAATTTCTAAAGTGCTTTTTAACCCTTTAAAATAAAAGGTGTATTTCATAGCAGTTTCCCCATTATCGGTTTAGACATTTCCTTGTGAGGATAGTAGATGAACACCCATCATAATTCTCATCTCCTAAAGATGCCCACTGCTTCTGAAAGTAGTATCTTCCTTTAACAGTTTGTTTTCCACTTTAATTATTTGATCATATCTCCTGTCTTATTTTTCTTTTATAACCACAGAGGTAGTTATGTTAAATATATATTCACTATTGTTTCTTAAAAAAGTAAGATATACCTTACATCTTTAGGTATATATACCATTTCCAAAATTATGTTTCAGTAATGAAGTTGATGAATAGAAAAATGTTATATCCTTGGTAAGAGTTGAATAAGAAATATTTAAGTACGATTTTATAAAAACAAATATAAAGTTTAGAGTTCCATGGAAAGTCTTCACAATGTATCTTTCCATGCTTCTTACTTGCCATTCTCTTCTTCCCCACTTCTCCGTATCATTTTTCACAAATTTGGTTACATCCATCTACTTCTATCTTTAAGTCTTCTCATGATATTCCCTCTTACAGAATTATCCATATTCCTCTCCCATTTTTTGCTAAGAATCCTATTCATCCTATTCAGTGTCATATCCCTATGTCCCTTCCACTGTGTAACTACCAGTCACACAGAACCCATTCTTGCCCTCCTCTGGTACCACAGCACTTGGTTACTATTTTGTCTATTATGCAAGTATTTTCATAGCCACATGTATTTCTTTTTATCTCCCTCATAAGACTGTGAGCTCCCTTCTCTTTGTTTCCTTAGCATTGAGCAAAAAGCTTTATTCAAAGTGGTTATTAACTGGGCAAAGGGATATCCTTTGGGGGTGCCAAACTTGGGTTTATCCAGGAATAAACTTACATTCTTGCTATGAAATTTTAGTAATAGTAAAAGTTATAAAGGAAAAAGGCCATTGGGTTCAAGATTGTAGTTTATACTTCAGTCTTATTGTTGTTAATTCATTTGTGCAGTGGTGAAGAAATCCTTACCTTTCCAAATACAAAAAAAATTAAAGTATTGAGCATTTCTTTCTTATGGTGGTGCTGTGTACTTAATTGTCATTTTTGGTCTTTGTGTGTAAACTGTGGGAAACCAAGGGCACAGCCATATGCCTGTGGTCCTTTTATCCGTATATGTGAGTTAAAAATTTTTTTTTCACTATGTGTTAAATTTTCTAATTATAAAAGTATCCTTTAGGTGAATGCTTCTGATAGAAATTTAAACAATATATACAAAGCAAAAAGTAAAAATCCTTCTTCATACTCTTAATATTCCATACTTCTTCACAAAGATCTTTATGATAGTTTGATTTGAGTATTTTCATTCTTTTTTCTATACATTTGCATTTAGATATAGATGGGATTTTTTTTTTTTTTAAATATTTATTTATTTATTTTGGCTGTGGTGGGTCTTAGTTGTGGCATTCGGACTCTTAGTTGCAGCATTCATGCGACATCTAGTTCCCTGACCAGGGATCAAACCCAGATCCCCTGCATTGGGAGTGCAGAGTCTTACCCACTGGACCACTAGGGAAGTCCCCTGATTTTTAAAAACATAATTGGGGTATAATGTGTATGTGTGTGTGTGTGTATAGTGACTTTTTTTTTTTTCCATTTAACCATGTATCCTGGAGAGACATGTTAGTACCTGTTGATTTGTCTCCTTTTGAATGGTTATATCCATACTCTGGATATACATCTGTAAAACAGAAAAAACCTGGCATATGTAGCCAGGAAGGGATAATCAAGGGATAGCCTCTGAGGTGCTCAAGGAAATTAATGCCTGACTGGATGGGGTAGTTAGCACAGAACCTTATCATTGACTTCTTCATATGAATTTATTTCCTACTGATTTTTAAAATATTTAGCTCTCTCAAGGTTAAAACATTTTCTTTCAGTTGCCTGGCACATAGTTGGCACTCAGTAAATTTGTTGAATGAATGAATGATCGAAATACTGGTGAAATTCAAGTTCTGAATTAAAGAATACAAAGTTCTGGTAATGAATCTCTACCTATGATGACTTCTGTAAAATATCTCAGGGTATTTGTTATTAAGTTACTTTACTATTTCACTCTTCACTGTCAAGGTTTCTTTGGCAGTAGCTCTCAGAATTTCATATTCTTTTATTTTGTTTTTGTCTAGTATCTCTTCCTTGCCCATCCCATTAACATTATCTTTGAAAACTTTATTTATCATAAGATGATGTCTTCTTTTTTTCCCCAGCATCCAGTATTGGATGAACCAATAGCAGAAGCTGTCTGTATTATAGCAGATATGGATAAATGGACTGTTCAAGTGGCCAGTAGCCAGAGACGAATGACAGATAATAAATTGGGAAAGGAAGTGTTGGTTTCCAGTCTTGTTTCCAATCTGCTTCATTCCACTCTTCAGCTTTATAAGCATAACTTGTCTCCAAATTTTGTAAGTATCTGTAAGGCTTGAATTACTGTGAGCACTGTGATAGCTAACTTAACCCTATTGTTATGTATGTGCCTACATTGAATACTACTGTTAGCTTCATCATTGTTTTCCTGAAAGAAGGTGTTATGGACTGAATATTTGTGTTCCCCTAAAATCCATATTTTGAAGCCATAACTCCCCAGTGTGATGGCCTTTGGGAGTTAATTAGGGTTAGATTAGATCATTAGAGTGGGGCCTTCATGATGGGATTAGTGGCCTTATAAGAAGAGGAAGAGAGAGATTGTGCTCTCTCTACCATGTGAGGACGCAGGAAAGAAGGCAGCCATCTACTAGCCAGGAAGAGAGTTCTCACTAACACTCAGCCATGCTGGCACCCTGATCTGATCTCAGACTTCCAGTCTCCAGAACTGGGAGAAAATAATTTTCTGTTATTTAAGCCATTGAGTCTGTGGTACTTTGTTGTTGCAGCCCAAGCTGACTAAGACAGAAAGGGATGTGTACGTGTCTATATAGTCTGTGATTTCAGCAGCCAGAATTTAGTGCCTTACTTAGTATCATGTGAGGTATGGCAGTGCAACATCCCTAAGCTCTGTGCAGAATGCCAGTGAATTCTATATCCTCATTTTTGTGTTAGGACTTCGGACGATCGCTCTTTATAACACTGGTAACCTCTTACTGAAGACATCATTTCCAACTTTCAAGATTCTTTCCTTTTCTTGTTAGGAGAACTATAATATAGCATAGTTAAAAACCTTTGTAGATCAACATGACAAAGGCCATATATGACAAACCCACAGCTGACATTATACTCAGTGGTAAAAGACTAAAAGTTTTACCCCTAAGAACAGGGACAAGACATGGATGCTCACCTCCACCACTTTTATTCAACATAGTATTGGAAAGTCGTAGTGAGAGCAGTTAGGCAAGAAAAAGAAACAAAAGGCATCCAAATTGGAAAGGAAGAAGTGAAATTATCTCTGCTTGCAAATATGATCTTATATGTAGAAAACTTAAAGATTCCACCAAAAAAACCCTGAGAGAGCTAATAGATGAATTCAGCAGAGATGCAAGATAAATCAGCATGCAAAGATAGTTGCATTCCCATAAGCTAGGAATGAACAATCTTGAAGAGGAAATTAAGAAAGCACTTACAATAACATTAAAAGAATAGATTACTTAGGAATAAATTTAACCAAGGAGGCAAAAGACTTGTACACTGAAAACTACAAAACATCTCTGAAAGAAGTTAAAGACATAAATAAATGAAAGACATCTCATATTCATGGTTTGTAAGACTTAGTATTATTAAGATGATAGTACTGAGATGAAGTTGGAGGACTCACACCTCCTAATTTTAAAACTTAATACAAAATGACAGTAATCAAAACAGTATGATACTAGCATAAGGACAGAAATAAAGACGAATAGAATATAGTATCCCCAAAATAAACCCTCACATAATATGGTCAATTGGTTTTTGACAAGGAAGCCAAGATTGTTCAAAGGGGAAACGAGTCTTTTCAACAAATCATGCTGAGAAAACTGGATATATACATGCAAAAGAATGAAGTTGAACCCTTACTTTATTATGCCATATACAAAAATGAACTCAAGCTTAAATCTAAACTAAAACCTAAGCTCAAGTACTAAAACTATAAAACTCTTTAAAGAAAACATAGGGGGGCTTCCCTGGTGGCGCAGTGGTTGAGAGTCTGCCTGCCGATGCAGGGGACATGGGTTCGTGTCCCGGTCCGGAAAGATCGCACATACTGCGGAGCGGCTGGGCCCGTAAGCCACGGCCACTGGGCCTGTGTGTCCGGAGCCTGTGCTCCGCAATGGGAGAGGCCAGAACAGTGAGAGGCCCGCGTATTGCAAAAAAAAAAAAAAAAAAAAAAAAAAAAAAAAAAAAAAAGAAAAGAAAATATAGAGGATAATTTTCATGATATTGGCTTTAGCAGTGATTCCTTGGAAGTGGCATCAAAAGCACAGGTAATACGGGCATCCGGAGCTTGTGCTCTGCAGCGGGAGAGGCCGCAGCAGTAAGAGGCCTGCGTACCGCCAAAAAAAAAAAAAGCACAGGCAATAAAGGGAAAAATAGATAAATTGGGACTTCATCAAACTTAAAAACTTCTGTGTATCAAAGGACACTATCAACAGAGTGAAGACAATTGACAGGAGAAAATATTTGCTAATCATATATCTGAAAAGAGATTGATATCCAGAATACATAGAGAACTCCTACAGTTCAACAACAGCAAAGAAACAACTCAAGAATAGCCAAAGCAATCTTGAGAAAGAAAAACGGAGCTGGAGGAATCAGGCTCCCTGACTTCAGACTATGCTACAAAGCTACAGTAATCAAGACAGTATGGTACTGGCACAAAAACAGAAAGATAGATCAATGGAACAGGATAGAAAGCCCAGAGATAAAGCCACACACATATGGTCATAAAAAAAAAGGTTCTGAAGAACCTAGGGGCAGGACAGGAATAAAGACACAGACCTACTAGAGAATGGACTTGAGGACACGGGAAGGGGGAAGGGTAAGCTGGGATGAAGTCAGAGAGTGGCATGGACTTACATATACTACCTAATGTAAAATAGATAGCTAGCGGGAAGCAGCTGCATAGCACAGGGAGATCAGCTCGGTGCTTTGTGACCACCTGGAGGGGTGGGATAGGGAGGGTGAGAGGGAGATACAAGAGGGAGGAGATATGGGGATATATGTATATGTATAGCTGATTCACTTTGTTATAAAGCAGAAAGTAACACACCATTGTAAAGCAATTATACGCCAATAAAGATGTTAAAAAAAAAACAACTCAAAAAATAGGCAGAGAACTTGAGTAGACATTTCTCTAAAGAAGATATACAAATAGTCAATAAGCACATGAGAGAATGTTCAACATCCATTAGTCATTAGGAAAATGCAAATCAAAGCCACAGTGAGATACCACTTCACACTGATAAGGATGGGTTTGATCAAGCAAACCCTGAAAATAAAAAGTATTGGATGCGGAGAAATTGGAAGCCTTGTGCGTTGCTGGTGGGAATCTAAATGGTGCAGCTGCTGTGGAAAACAGTTTGGCAGTTCCTCAAAAAGTTTAACATTGCATTGTCATGTGGTCCAGCAAGTCTTTTTCTAGGTTTATCATCAAAATAACTGAAAGCAGGGACTGGGACAATTGTATGGTAATGTTCACAGCAGTATTAACTTGCAGTAGACAAAATTGGAAACAACTCGTGTCCATCAACAAGTGACGTGTAATACATAGAATGGAATACTTCAGCCATAAAGAGGAATGAAATTCTTTTTTTTTTTTTTTAAATGTACATATTACCACGTCTGTCCCTGGTGGGTCTTAGTTTTATTTTATTTTATTTTTCTTCACATCTTTATTGGAGTGTAAATGCTTTACAATGTTGTGTTTGTTTCTGTTATACAACAAAGTGAATCAGCTATATGTATACATATATTCCCATATCCCGTCAGAAAGAGAAAAACAAATACTGTATGCTAATGCATATATATGGAATTTTAAAAAGCAGTACCAGTGAACCTAGTGGCAGGGCAGGAATAAAGACACAGACATAGAGAATGGACTTGAGGGCATGGAGACATGGGGGAAGGGGAAGCTGGGATGAAGTGAGAGAGTAGCACTGACATATACACACTACCAAACGTAAAATGGATGGCTATTGGGAAGCTGCCGCACAGCACAGGGAGATCAGCCCAGTGCTTTGTGACAACCTAGAGGAATGAAATTCCGATATATGATACAACATGGATGGAATGTTATAGTAAGTGAAACAAGCAAAATACAAAAGGACAGATACTGTGTGGTCCCACTTACATTAGGTATGTATAATAGGCACATTCATAGAAACAGAAAGTAGATAGAGGTTCCCAGGGGTGGTGGGAAGGAGGGCATGAAGGGTTACTGTATACTGGGTACAGAGTTTCTATTTGGGATAATGAAAAAAAGTTCTGGAAGTGGATAGTGATGATGGTGCACAACATTGCGAATGTACTTAAATGCCATTGAATTGTATACCTAAAAATGGGTAGTGTGGTAAATTGTGTGTGTGTGTGTGTGTATATGGATGAATTTTATTATAAACATTTTATAGATTTTTTTTTCGCTTAAGTTATTTTCAGCCTACATGAGCATTATACCACAAAATATGTACCATAAAACAATGTATGCCAAGAAATACATTCAATTGTTTTTTCTGAAGAAAAACAAACTGTGTTTTTCTTAGAAGCTTTAATAGCAGCTGGTTTCCATTGGGAAGAAATACTGCAAGAATTTAGTGTTTTAGCACCTGCACCTCATGCCTTTTTCCTCATACATATATATTATCCATTCACATGAAAAATCACCTATTAGTGAATTGACCAAGTTAATTGACAATAAAAAAAAGTATATGTTTTAGTTTTTAATATTCCAGCTTAGAAACATTTCTAGTAAGGCCTATAGAGCACTCTCTGTGAGTTGTTGCAAAGTTTTTTTCTTTTGCTCTTCACAGGAGAATGCAGCCTTTCTAATTTAAATACATTTGTAATGTATTAATTTGAGTGTTTTATTTATCAAATTTGGAATAAAAACGTATTTTTTTAAGTTCTGGATATGGGTAGTGGTGATACTTCCACAACATTTTGAATGTACATAATGCCTCTCAGTTGAACACTTAAGTATTTAAAATGGTAACTTTTATATGTAAAATGGTAAATTTTATATGATGTGTAATTTACCATGGTACAAAAATAACTGTAGACTCTAAATCTTTGATATGAGCTAGAGAAGGTTTACACTCCTTTAGCTAAGATTGCATGCTTTAAAAATGTGCTCCAGAAGGCAGACAGCAGAAGCAAGAAGAACTACAATCCTGCAGCCTGTGGAGCAAAAACCACATTCACAGAAAGATAGACAAGATGAAAAGTTAGAAGGCTATGTACCAGATGAAGGAACAAGATAAAACTCCAGGAAAACAACTAAATGAAGTGGAGATAGACCACCTCCCGGAAGAAGAGTTCAGAATAATGATAGTGAAGATGATCTAGGACCTTGGAAAAAGAGTGGAGGCAATGATCTAGAAGATGCAAGAAATGTTTAACAAAGACCTAGAAGAATTAAAAAACAAACAGAGATGAACAATACAATAACTGAAATGAAAAATACACTACAAGGAATTAATAGCAGAATAACTGAGGCAGAAGCACTGATAACTGACCTGGAAGACAGAATGGTGGAATTTACTGCTGCAGAACAGAATAAAGAAAAAAGAATGAAAAGAAATAAAGACAGCCTAAGAGACCTCTGGGACAACATTAGACACAATGGGACTTTAACACGTCACTTACACCAATGGACAGATCATCCAAACAAAATTAATAAGGAAACACAAGCTTTAAATGACACTATAGACCAGATTTAATTGGTATTTATAGGACATTCCATCCAGAAACAACAGAATACACTTTCTTCTCAAGTGCACACGGAACATTATCCAGGATAGATCGCATCTTGGGTCACAAATCAAGCCTCAGTAAATTTAAGAAAATTGAAATCATATCAAGCATCTATTCTGACCACAATGCTATGAGATTAGAAATCAGTTACAGGGAAAAAAAACATAAAAAACACAAACACTTGAAGGCTAAACAATATGTTACTAAATAACCAAGCGATCGCTGAAGAAATCAAAGAGGAAATCAAAAAATACCTAGAGACAAATGACAATGAAAACACGATGATCCAAAACCTATGGGATGCAGCAAAAGCAGTTACAAGATGGAAGTTTATAGCTATACAAGCCTACCTCAAGAAACAAGAAAAATCTCAAATAAACAATCTAACCTTACACCTAAAAGAAGTAGAGAAAGAAGAACAAGCAAAACCCAAAGTTAGTAGAAGGAAAGAAATGATAAAGATTAGAGCAGAAATAAATGAAATAGAAACAAAGAAAACAGTAGCAAAGATCAATAAAAATAAAAGCTGGTTGTTTGAGAAGATAAACAAAATTGATAAACCATTAGCCAGACTCATCAAGAAAAAGAAGGAGAGGACTCAAATCAATAAAATTAGAAATGAAAAGGAGAAGTTACAGCAGACACCGCAGAAATACAAAACATCCTAAGACACTACTACAAGCAACTCTCTGCCAATGCAATGGACAACCTGGAAGAAATGGACAAATTTATAGAAAGATATAACTTACCAAGACTGAGCCAGGAAGAAATAGAAAATATGAACAGACCAATAACAAGTAATGAAATTGAAACTGTGATTAAAAATCTTCTGAGAAACAAAAGTCCAGTACCAGATGGCTTCACAGGTGAATTCTATCAAACATTTGGAGAAGAGCTAACACCCATCTTTCTCAAACTCTTCCAAAAAATTGTGGAGGAAGGAACACTCCCAAACTCATTCTATGAGGACACCAAAACCAGACAAAGATACTACAAAAAAAAATTACAGACCAATATCACTGATGAATATAGATGCAAAAATCCTCAACAAAATACTAGCAAGCAGAATCCAACAACACATTAAAAGGATCATATACCATGAGGAAGTGGGATTTATCCCAGGAATGTAATGATTCTCCAATATACGCAAATAATCAGTGTGATACACCATATTAACAAATTGAAGAATATGGTCAAACCATATGATCATCTCAATAGATGCAGAAAAAGCTTTTGACAAAATTCAACACCCATTTATGACAAAAACTCTCCAGAAAGTGAGCATAGAGGGAACCTACCTCAACATAATAAAGGCCATGTACGACAAACCCACAGCAAACATCATTCTCAACAGTGAAAAACTCAAAGCATTTCCTCTAAGATCAGGAACAAGAGAAGGATGTCCACTCTCACCACTGTTTTTCAACATAGTTTTGGAAGTGCTAGCCACCGCAATCAGAGAAGAAAAAGAAATAAAAAGAATAAAAATTGGAAAAGAAGAAGTAAAACTGACATGGCAGATGACATGATACTATACATAGAGAATCCTAAAGATGCCACCAGAAAACTACTAGAGCTAATCAATGAATTTGGTAAAGTTGCAGGATACAAAATCAATGCACAGAAATCTCTTGCATTCCCATACACTAGTGTTGAAAAATCTGAAAGAGAAATTAAGGAAACACTCCCATTAACCATTGCAACAAAAATAATAAAATACCTAGGAATAAACCTACCTAGGGAGACAAAAGACTTGTATGCAGAAAAGTATAAGACACTGATGAGAGAAATTAAAGATGATACAAACAGATGGAGAGATATACCATGTTCTTGGACTGGAAGAATCAGTATTGTGAAAATGACTGTATTACCCAAAGCAATCTACAGATTCAGTGCAATCCCTATCAAATTACCAATGGCATTTTTTATAGAACTAAGCAAAAAATCTTAAAATTTGTGTGGAGACACAAAAGACCCCGAATAGTTGAAGCAGTCTTGAGGGAAAAAAACGGAGCTGGAGGAATCAGGCTTCCGGACTTCAGACTATACTACAAAGCTACAGTAATCAAGACAGTATGGTACTGGCACAAAAACAGAAATATAGATCCAAGGAACTGGATAGAAAGTCCAGCGATAAACCCATGCACCTATGGTCAACTAATCTATGACAAAGGAGGCAGGGATATACAATGGAGAAAAGACAGTCTTTTCAGTAAGTGGTACTGGGAGAACTGGACAGCTACATGTAAAAGAATGAAATTAGAACACTCCCTAGCACCATACACAAAAATAAAGTCAAAATGGATTTGAGACCTAAATGTAAGACCAGACACTATAAAACTCTTAGAGGAAAACATAGGAACAACACTCTTTGACATAAACCACAGCAAGATCTTTTTTGACCCACCTCCTAGAGTAAGAAATGAAAACAGGGCTTCCCTGGTGGTGCAGTGGTTGAGAGTCTCCCTGCCGCTGCAGGGGACACGGGTTCATGCCCTGGTCTGGAAGGATCCCACATGCCGTGGGGCAGCTGAGCCTGTGAGCCATGGCCACTGAGCCTGCGCCTCCGGAGCCTGTGCTCCACAGAGGGAGAGGCCACAACAGTGAGAGGCCCGCGTACCGCAAAAAAAAAAAAAGAAAACAAAAATAAACATATGGGACTTAATTAAGATTAAAAGCTTTTCCACAGCAAAAGAAACTACAAACGATGAAAAGAGAACCCTTAGAATGGGAGAAAATATTTGCAGACGAATCAATGGACAAAGGATTAATCTCCAAAATATATAAACTGCTCATGCAGCTCAACATTAAAAAAACAAACAACCCAATCCATAAATGGGCAGAAGAGCTAAATAGACATTTCTCCAAAGAAGGCCAAGAAGCACATGAAAAGCTGCTGAACATCACTAATTATTAGGGAAATGCAAATCAAAACTACAATGAGGTACCACCTCACACCAGTTAGAATGGGCATCATCAGAAAATCTACAAACAACAAATGTTGGAGAGGGTGTGGAGAGGAGGAACCCTCTGGCATTGTTGATGGGAATGTACATTGATGCAGCGGCGGGGTGGTGCGGGTTGTGGGATGAATTGGTAGACTGGTACTGACATATATACACTAATATGTATAAAATGGATAACTAATAAGAACCTGCTATATAAAAAATAAAATAAAATTCAAAAAATAAAAATGTGCTCCAAATTTTAGTTTATGTTGGAATAACTAAATAGAATTGTCAAAACATGATGCTTTGGAATTTGCATTACTTAAGAGTTGTCCATTTTCTGACTTGATTCTTGTTTCCCTCCTAACTGCAGTGTGTAATGCATCTTGAAGACCGGTTACAGGAGCTATACTTTAAGAGCAAAATGCTGTCTGAGTACCTGCGGGGACAGATGCGTGTTCATGTCAAGGAGCTGGGAGTGGTTTTAGGGTATGTTCCTGATTCCTTTTCCGGCTGTGCTTTCTCGTTTCACTGTGTATATTTAGGCAAGGAATATTCCTCAGAATTGCCTTTTTTCTTTTTAAGTTTTTTGTCTTGTTAGAAGCTGTATACTGTTATCAGCTGGGTTGTTCTATACCAGCGGTCTCCAACCTTTTTGGCTCCAGGGATCGGTTTCCATTTCCACCCGTGGGGTATGGAGAATGGCTTAGGCAGTAATGCGAATGACGGGGAGCGGCTGATGAAGCTTTGCTCGCTTGCCCGCCGGTCACTTCCTGCTGTGCGGCCTGGTTCCTAACAGGCCACAGACTAGTACCAGTCCACGGCCTGTGGGTTGGGGACCCCTGTTGTATACAGTATAAAAGCAGAACCCTGTCCTACACTGATCTGAAATGCACTTTCTCTTGTGCAATTACAGTAGGTTGAGAATATAGTCGAATAAAAAGGAATTAAAGTCTAAATTTTTGCATTAGAAATAAATAAGTAAGTATTCGTTTTTATTTATTAAATATGTTGTAAACTCATCATTCCCAGCATCTGCCCGGCTTTCCAAATGATCTGATTGAAGTAATGGCACTCTATGGATGATGGTATATTATCTACATATTATTACTCCTTCCCCATTATCTATATATTATGTCTTTATACTCTGAAGTTATTCCTAGGAAGAAGCTAATTATTTAAAATGCTAACTGAAGGACAAACAGGAAATTGGCGAGAGGCATAGTATAGCCCCTTTCATTATGTTCTGTAGTCACTTTCCCTGTGTTCTATGTCCACTTTGTGTGTGTGTATGTGAAAATTATTTCTTGAAATGCTGGTTGAATAAATTAAAACAAGCTAGAACTTTTGTCTAATTTCACCTTTTATGAAGGGAGAAAGAGCCAACATTGAGTTGCTACTATATGTCTGAAACCAAATTAAATTCATTCATTAATGTTATTGCTTATTATCCAGATTAGAAATAGATGATTCTCTGCATGTAATGCCTTTATTTTTAGAAAATTTAAACTAATTTTTAAAGTAATGTACATATAATGAAAGTTTCAGTGCATTTTGGCATAAAGTGAAAAGTAAGTCTTTTCCTCAACTTCCAGTCCTCAGTCAAGCACAGTTAGTGGATTGTTTCTTCTTACAGAATTTTTAAATGTGTAGGGTTAAAAATATAAATTAATTTGTACTCTATATATCTTGGTGCAGCTTGCCTTTTAATGTGTCTTGAATGTTTGTTCATTTAAGCACATACCACACACACTGATCTATATCATTTTTAATGGCTGTAATGCATTCCATTATATGGTGGAATTTATTTTCAGTGTTTTGCTGTTACAAATCAATGCTGGAATAAATATAAACCTTTGAGGTTTATAGGATAAATTCTTTGATGTAGAGTTTTTGAATTAAAGGCCATATGTGATTAAATTGTTGGTATTTTGACAGTAATAGTAAATGCTATCCAGAAAGTACCAGAATAAATTTTCACGAACAGTGGGAAGCACACTCTTCTTACTGCTATTTATTACCAAACTTTTTAATCTTCGCCAAGCTACTAGCTGAAAAATGAAATCTGATTTTATTCAGATTTATTCTCTAACAAGGAGTGTGTCTGCATAACTTATTTTGATATTTATTGGCCATTTTTCTCTTCGTATAAGTTATTTGTGGTAGGTTGTATTTTTAAGAAGCTTCCATTATGTCTTCCAAGTAAATCTTATTATAGAAACATTTGTATCCAAAACAATATGGCTGCACACTATTATTCTGTTATTATATTATATAATATTTCTTTTTTTTTAAAAAATATATTTATTTTTGGCTGCGTTGGGTCTTCGTTGCTGGGCGTGGGCTTTCTCTAGTTTTAGCAAGTGGGGGCTACTCTTCGTTGTGGTGAGCAGGCTTCTCATTACGGTGGCTTCTCTTTGTTGCGGAGCACAGGCTCTAGGCACACAGGCTTCAGTAGTTGTGTCACGTGGGCTCAGTAGTTGTGGCGTACAGGCTTAGCTGCTCCGCGGTATGTGGGATCTTCCTGGACCACGGCTCGAACCTGTGTCCCCTGCATTGGCAGGTGGCTTCTTAACCACTGCGCCACCAGTGAAGTCCCTATATAGTATTTCTTAGACATTATCCCTTGCCCTGATGCATGGTCCATCAGCACATCAGTGAGATGGTTTCCTGCATTCGTGACTTTGTTACTGTTGGGTTTCAGAGGCTGTTTTAAAAATCTTTAGTTATGGTTTTTACTTACTGAAAAATTTCTAATTTTCATTATCTTCAGTTCTCTTACCCTTTTCCTTTTGGCCAGGGTGGCCAAGCTCCTTGAGTGGAGATGTATAGTGACTTTATAGATAGCAGTCATTGCCTGTAGGAATAAACCTGAACTGAGATTTTTTTTTTTTTAATTTCAGGATTGAATCCAGTGATCTTCCTCTTCTGGCTGCTGTAGCAAGCACTCACTCTCCATATGTTGCTCAGATACTACTTTAACAGAAAGGCTGTTGGAAATTAACTTTGGTGGAAAGTTAAGTAGAAACCAAGGAAGCAGTCACAACATGCATTTATGGCAATTTTTTTTCTCTGTCAGACCTTCATCTGAATGAGTCAGTCACCTGGGTGGGTATTCTGCATTGCAGTGCATATTGTGTCATCACTGGATGGCTTTTTCATTTTGATTGGACTTCTGGATGGTGGCAGATTTTTGACCAAGTGAAACTAAAAACAGCATTTGGGGGGAGAGCATTTGAAGAAGCCAAAGTGTAACTTCGACGTTTCTACAAAATGAGTAACATTGAGGAATTTCATTATGATCACTACAGTCTTGCCACAACCCATAAGTAGGAGGAATGGATATCTCATGATTAAATGGCTCAGAAAGAGTCATTTCATTAGTTTTAATTCTTTATTTCTAAGGTACAAAGATCTATGAAACTTTGTGTTTTTTTGTTTTTCAATTCAAAATAGCTGATTTCTGGGTATTTCTCAAAGTATTTTAAACAGCTTGTTAATTAGAATAAACTCAGAATAAAGCATATAAATCTGTGTTATGTTATCCATCCAAGTGTACATATGTATCTATTTTTTAAAAAAGCAGAGGTAGAAATACAAGATTGGTAAACATGCCTTTTTAAAAAATATATTTTCAACTAGGATTAATTGTATATAATGTTGAAATATTACTTTCTGGTGATTTTTCTGTTTCACACACCCTAAATATATAAGTAAAGCCAATCTTTTTTTAAGGCTGAGGAATGTAGATTCCCAAAATAAGAATACTACTTTATACCATTTGTTTTGTTTATAAGTATAAGCTAATTCTTATAAATATTAATATTTACATATTTGCATTTAATTTAATAAATTAAAATTAGGATTAAAAATTGCACCAAAGCATTGGCAGAAATAATACTATTTTCTTTAAAAGTGCTCAGGTAGCCGAGGCCCTTGGTTTCGGTATCAGCCCTTCTTGAACCCATAGGAACTGAATATTTGTTTCACTGCTTCATAATATTCAGTTTACACTAAAATAACTCATTAACTCTTAAGATTTTTTTTTTCTCTAATAGCTCCTCTCTTCCAAAAGCTAACTTTTTTCAAAGATTTCTTTTCAGTTGTTATTGTTTTTGTATATATTGTAGAGTGTTGCTTGTGAGAAAGGCTAATATGGAACCAAACTCTTGTAAGTAGTGTAAATAGAAAGATGGGTAGATAAAGTTTTCATTATGCTCTACTACCTCAGTTTACTTGAAATACTACATTATAGTTTATCCTTTACTTATCTGGTCTAAGATGCTTTTAATGCTAGAAGTGAAGCTGGTTTCTGCTTTCATGAACTATTTTCATCATAATTAGTTGATTAGCTTAAAACAGAAAACCACTTGCTCATTCTGTTTCTAGGTACGTTTTGTCTACAATGCATCTATTCTTGCTATTTAAGTTTTCAATAATTAAGGAAGATTTCTGTGGTTTATTTAGTCTTTGCCCTTGAATTTATAGCATTGGGTCACATTTTGTCTTACTCTAATCTCCAGCTAGACTAAGAAGAAATGGTTATTTTAATGGAATGTAAACCTGAAATTGGTGTGCTTGCAATTGCTTTGGCCCCTGTGTCCTATCAGCTGGTCCCAGTTAGTACCAGAGTCTTCCATGGATGACTTGCTGTCAAAGAGTGTTTATGGATATATTTTCATTAGCTTAATTTTTTTAGTCTATTCATTAATGAAGTTCTTCTCTCATCTGTTGTTTGGAATTTTATGAATCAATCTCTAGCAGAATTCAGAATATAGAAAAGATCATATGTGGCCACTGTACATTTTTATTTTTAATTGTAGTTCAGAATATGTAGCAGGTAGACAGTGTCTTTTATGTGTGTTATTGTTTAAATTAATCATTGAACTGTTCACAGTCCTATCTATTTGAAATCTCTAATAAATTACCATTTAGGAAATCTAGTCTTCAATAAATGGATGGCTCATGCTACTGTAATTCTTAAAACTAAGCTTTGCTTGAAAGGAAAAGGCCTATAGTTTCTTATAGAATCATCAATCCTTATAGGATTCCTGAGTTTTATAATTTGCAATTCTTCTGTAATTTCTGCTCCTTCATCATAGTCATTCTTGCATTACACAAAGCCCAAGGAATGAGCTGCTACTTCTTTAAAGTGTGATCATTATGATGAATGTGAAAAGAATTTTTGGTCTGTTCAAAATAATTTTTTTCAACTTCTTACGGTACAGATAGATATATGTTACACATTTTAAAAACCTATTTGTTGCAACAGGAGATGAAAAAGGGATCTTTTACATTATAGATTTAAAACTAATTTTTCCTGTATATAAACTAATTGGTTTGATTTTAAATATTCCTGGCTTTTATTAATATGTCTTAATTTTGAGTTTGAAAATGTTAAGTGCAATAAACATACTAGCACAGATTTCATTTTGTTGCAATTGGCATACACTGGGGATGATCACTTTAAAAAGAAACAGATTTTACACAATGCCTACTTCTGGTAGATGTCTTATGAGATTATTATGCTTTAAGTTATTTAGATGGTGGGAGATGTAAAATGTAAATACTTGTTTCTTGTTCTGTATACATTTCTCAAATGTACGCCTGTATTATAATAACCTCCCAGTTCTAGGGGATATTTGTGCAATAAATACACATGTCAATTTGATGGATGATGTTGTTCTTTCTTTCACATTTAATAAGGTATACGTAACATGGATTCTGGTGCCGGCCCACCTGGATTGTTTTCCCAAATGTGAGACTTCTAGGCATGTGACCTTGTTCATAATGTCCTTCTCTAATCCTAAATTTCCGAATTGGTAACTTAGTAGAATCTACTTTATGAGGTTGTCAGAGTCAAATGAAATAAGGAATGTCGAGAATTTATCTCAATGCTTGGCACACTCCAAATGCTCAGTAATTTTGGGGTGCTATGGTTGCTAGGTAATCTGTCCAGCCTTTGCTGTACAGCTCCTATCTATTTTATTTTGGGGGAAATTTAACATTCTTTATTTTTTTTTATTTTTGGCTGCGTTGGGTCTGTTGCTGTGCACGGGCTTTCTCTAGTTGCAGTGAGAGAGGCTACTCTTCGTTGCAGTGCACGGGCTTCTCATTGTGGTAGCTTCTCTTGTTGTGGAGCATGGGTTCTAGGCGCAGGCTTCAGTAGTTGCAGCACGCGGGCTTAGTAGTTGTAGCACACAGGCCCTAGAGCGCGCGGGCTTCAGTAGTCGCAGCATGTGGGCTCAGTAGTTGTGGCTTGCAGGCTCTAGAGTGCAGGCTCAGTAGTTGAAACACACAGGCTTAGTTGCTCCACAGCCTGTGGTATCTTCCCAGACCAGGGCTCAAACCCGTGTCCCCTGCATTGACAGGCGGATTCTTAACCATTGCGCCACCAGGGAATTCCTAACATATATTCTTTTGAGTTAAAGTGTAGTAACCAAAAAATATGGTATATTCTTACATTTGACCGAATCTTCACGATGACAAATTGAAATTTTCTTTAAATGCTTTTGTGAAAACAATCTGAGTACCAATCATTTAAAACTAGAAGAAGCCATGTAAACTTGTCAAGTACATTGTTTCTAATTAAAATTACTACTGACTTTATTATTTATTTTTGGCTGCATTGGGTCTTTGTTGATGCGCATGGGCTATCTTTAGTTGCAGCAAGTAGGGGCCTCTCTTCGTTGAGGTGCACAGGCTTCTCATTGCCTTGAGAAGGCAATGAGAAGTAGCTTCTCTTGTGCGGAGCACAGGCTCTAGGCGTGCGGGCTTCAGTAGTTGTAGCACATGGGCTCAGTAGTTGTGGCTTGCGGGCTCTAGAGTACAGGCTCAGTAGCTGTGGTGCACGGGCTTAATTGCTCTGCGGCATGTGGGATCTTCCCAGACCAGGGCTTGAACCCGTGTCCCCTGCATTGGCAGGCAGATTCTTAACCACTGCGCCACCAGGGAAGCCCCTGACTTTAAAATTAAACAAAAAATTGGCCTGTTGGTTTGGATTCTAATCCTGTTCTGTTCACGGATTTGCATGTCCCTCTGAGCAAGTCTGTCGTCTTCATCTGCATTGTAGGGAAGTCACCTCTTCCATCAGTCCTTAGCGCCTGCTCTGCAGCAGTGATTCAACCCTGAGTAGGCTGTTGGGAAGCTGCCTTACTCAGGTTGGGTTGATTTGGGCAGAGTTACGCCAGGAGGCAGGATTAGGCCAGGGGCTTTTTGCAGTGCCTGTTTTTATATTATTTTACATTTATCACTCTTACATTTGACTGAAGAGACTAAGTGCACTGTTTTAAAGCAGAAAGGAAGTATCAAGTATTTGGGAAGCATTTATCAGATAGTTTAGAGGTTTATAATTGCCTGTGTTTATATCTGCTGTTCTCTGATAAAAATTTAAAGAAATCTTGCAACATTTCTGAGAAGCATAGATTCTGCTAATGAGAAACTGAAATACAGAGAATTTAATCTGAGGTCATATACTCTTTCCTGTCTCAGAACAGAATGTTTCCAACTAGGATGTGGTGACAGATGTGTTGTAAAGATACCTGAGATTTCTTTGTTTGTCTTTGCCATTGTAGGAGGTGTAGGGGTGGGGTGGCAAGTGGGACCAAACATGAGCTGAAGGTGCACTGGGGGCTGGTGAATTGTAACTCTGAGTGAGAAGGACTTAGGCAGATAGGAAAGGGGGAAGTTGGAGACTGTAATGCTTCTTGTCCTTGCTTTATAGTGCAGACTGTAGACTTGGCCATGTTTGCTGTAGAGTTAAGATTTGAAACTTCCCTAAAGAAAAGAAAATACAGGCAATCCAAAAGAGAGTTGTAAAGAATTTTCTTTTAAATTTTTTAAAAGAAATTTTTAGCAAGAGATTTTTAAATGGATGAAATTTCCATCCATTATTTTTTCAGGAGAACTTCTGGTCTTAAAGCATATGCTCGGGTCAGGGGCTTCTTTCTTGCCAATACCCCAGGATTTGGTCCCCTTATAACGTTTCCTTTAAAAGGGACTCTCCTTTTCATAAAAGTATGAGCCTAGACCTATCCCTTCATCAGGTTGCAGACAGCTCTCTGCCCAGGTTAGCACTATCTGATTAGACCTGCCCTAGGTATAACTGTATTTAAGGAGAGTATTAAGTTGAAGAGGTTGGAGATTCCTTCCTTTCCAAGTGACCATTGTAACAAGGACAGTCCCAAAACATGTTTTTATATTCACCTCAACAGTCAAAGTAAAATTATTGATAAAAGCAGTGTTACCTAAATTGTCTCAAAGGGAATAACCTTGTTGAAGTGTTGTGTAAATATAAAGAAGATATTATTTCCTCAAGAAACTTGTGATGCCACTTTTGTGTCATACATTTGCTTCATCACTCACAAGTCAATATCCTTCATTGTGTCGGAATTAAGATGGGTCAGACTAGTCCAAAACCTGAGTTAGTTTAAAGTAGTTTTCAAACCTGGTTGCATATTAGGAACACCTAGATAGTGTTTGGAAAGTATTAATTCCTAGACCCCACCCTCAAAGATTCTTATTCAGTGATAGAAATTGGGCCAGCAAGTGCTCTTAGTTTTCAACTAGTAGTGACTCAGTTTCCCAGCATACCCCAAATCTGAATTCCTTACTCCATTCTAGGTGCTATTAAAACCAGTGCTCTTAACTTCAGTCTTTTGATGGTTTGCTGTTGTTCTACAAAGATGGCCATATAATTGTGTGTGCCTAATAAGTATTCAGTTTTGCATAATAGAACAGTTGTCTAGCCAGATATCTTTCTTTGCCATTGGAAAGCAATCAAGTGTCTATCTTTTTAAAAGCAAAATCCCCTCTTAATCACTTAGTCCTTAGATAGATCAATTTGTTCATTTAGCAGATATTGATTGAGCACCTGTTATGTGCTGGGCACGGGTCTGGGTGCCAGGGATAAGTCAGTAAATAACACACACTTTCTCATGAAGTTTACATATTTCCTGCTGGTGGAGGAGATAGACAAAGATATTATGCTGTCAGGTTGTGGTAAGTATAATGACAAAAATTAAGGTAGGGTAAGTAGTTAAGCTACTTTTTTTTTTTAAAGACGTAACCATCTTTTTGTTTTCCTATAATTTAGTAAGTTACTTGCATTCAGAACCATTACTTTTTTGTTTCAGCTACATGTTAATGTTGGTGAATCCTATCGTAGAGGTTGGCTTTTCTCTGAAAATAGCTACTAGAGCTCTCACTGTCTCCTCACTTTTTTCAGCATACCAAAGCACAATACAGGATAGGAAAGGACAAGATAGATTTTGAAAATATGTTTAAATTTAGGTGTGTATAGTTACTGTGGATATTAATATACTGTTTTTACTGTTGCTGTCTTATAAGGTCTATTTTAATGTTACTTTTATAGACTTAATTTTTTCTTGTCTAGTATTATATAAAATTAATAAATGTACACTAATGTAACCATCACTTAGGTCAAGAAGTAAATCATTTTCAGTAATTCAGGATCTCCACCCCTCCTCCATGTGCCCTATCCTGATCATAATACTCTCCCTTCTCATTTTTGTAAATTCCAACATGATTTTCGTGAACATTTCCTTGCTCTCTTTTAATAGTTTTGTGTATGCATCTCTAAGTGATATACTTTAGTTTTGCTTGTTTGAACTTTGTGTAATTATACCCCATATTTTGTTTTGCTTTTTTTCTATCAACATTATGTTGGAGATTCATTCATTTGCTATGTAGGTCGTGTTTCACTGAATGAATATACAGCAATTTACCCATTCTATAGTTGATGGACAATTCGGTTATTTCCAATTTTTGGCTAATATGAACAGTGCCCATTTTTGTTCATCTTTTCTGGGTATTCTTTAGGACATATATCAAGGAGTGGGCTTGCTAGTTTCAGCTTTACTAGATACTTCTTTTTTTTCTAACTGGTTTCCCAATAGACACTTAACTGGCAGTTTGTGAGAGTTCCTGTTGCTCCACATCTTCATGAATACTTAAATGTGATTCTTAATAGTTCTAATAAAAAAAAAAGCAGTAAAGGAAAAACCTATCCAATTCTTCAAATTTGAATATATGCTTTAGAGAAATCACTTCCTAGAGGTAAAGTAATAGAAATAGTAAAGAGTGCCTGGATTGTGCAGGCAACATCCTAAATGCTTCACATAAATTATCTCATGTTATCTTAAGAGAATTCCAAAGCAATAGGTCTTTTACTATTCCCATTTTACGGTTAAGGAAACTGAAGTTTAGAAATATCAAATAACTAAGTCATTTAACTAGAAATGGCCTATTAAAGACAAATACAGATGTTTGCCCCTAAAGTCCAAGCTCGTGGTCATCATGTTTTAATGCCTTTTCCCTCTTTTCAAAATATTGATGTGGCTTTGGAAACATGCTTCTGGCTTTGGAAACATGCTTCAAAAATGGAAGGGATAACCTTTGTGATCTTACGCAGACTTTTGAGAGGATATGTTTATACACAAAAAAATGACGAAAGTGACAATGTCACAATTGTGATCAACTGAAAATTTCCTTCCAGAGTGGCTGAGTCATAACTCCCTGGTAAGGTTTCTGTCCTATACTTAAAAACGAAGTGTGCTAATATTATGTTGTAAACTTCAAGTTTGGGCAAGGTGAATGACCAACGGAAAACAAAACCCTTATTAACATCAGCCATCATTACTAGGTCCCTGAAACGGTGAATGTTGCAGCCTGAACTCTCCTTTCCCTTTTGTTACTCTAAAATATAATTTTCTTATTACCATGTCATTAAAAATAAATGTGAATAACATCATAATCTTAAATCGCTTCGAGTTATTTAGTGAACCATGTCAATTGCTGTAAGAAATACTAAGATGTATTCAGTGGAAAGGACATGCTTATGAGGCTCCAAAGTAAGGAACTGTGTAACCTGTACGGCTTATCTGTACGCTGACATAGGACTGTTTAGAACGATGGATTCTGGAATTCTGTCAGTGACCTTAAGGCAGAAACAGCCTCTGCAGGTGTGTGGCTGCCGCAGAGAGTAGTCGAGATGTTTTTCTTACCAAGGGACTAGTAAATAAACGTTAATTTGCCTTATTCGGCCTGTTGGGAAACAGACTAGTATGTAAACTGTAGTGAGAGCGCCGTTACTCCTGAGCCAGGCAACCCTAAGGCCCGCTGCCTGAGAAGGGGTTGGGCGGAGGGAAGGCTGTCCTGGGCAGTGGTTACGTGAACGTAGTCTAGACTGACTTCGCAAACCAGCAGTAACTCTTGAGCTGGCTGCAGGCACGGTGGCTGCCCACCCCTGCTCAAGGCCACGAAACTTCGGTTCCTCTGCCCTGATGTCAGGGCGTCCGTCTTAGACAAGGCAGGTAGTTCTCGGCGGGCTCCTTACACAAGAGATTCGTTTTATTAGAAGACAGGGAAGAGAAGCTGTGACCTTCCTTGTTTGCCGAATGGCCGCTTCGACTTCCGCACGTTCTCCTAGGGAGCAGTGTCGGAGTTGCAGACCTGGAGCTCCGCCCCGGGCTTGGCCATGCCCCGAGCTTCCGGATTTTGGCACAAACAGAACTCTCCACCCAGAACACCTGCCGCACTGGTTCGATCCCCAACACGCTATTCTCGTTCAGTAGGTCACAGCGCGTTTTCAGCGCCCCCCCCCCACCGGAAACTGGTGCGGCGGAAACCCCAACTCCGAGGCGGATCCCGTGACGGGCTTGGGTGATGTCTCGCGACGTTTCTTCAAATCTCACGAAGAAGGGTTGGAGGAGGCTTCACTGCACCGCCCCAGTTTTTACGTCATTTCAGAGTCACGCCCTTAGGCGCCCGTTTGCGCGCTTGCGCGTGCTGCGCACGCGCACTCGCCTTTCCTCCGCCCCCGCGCGGGCTTCTCTGGCCAGTCGCGCGTGGGCTGAGGCCCTGGGCGGGCCGTGCGAAGGCTTGTTTGCCAAAGCGGGGTCCCCCCCGCAGTTTGGAGCTCCCTTCTTCAGGGGAGGGGGAAGAGGGTGTAGCCCCCATACCTAGGGTGAATGGGCTGTCGCGTGGGCTGCTAAGGGCAGGCTGGGGAGCACGGGGGCCGGGGCCGCGACCATGAACTCACCCGTGGACCCCGGAGCTAGGCAGGCGCTGAAGAAGAAGCCGCCCGAGCGGACGCCCGAGGTAAGGCCAGCTGGCCCGGCGCGCCTCCCGCTGTCCAACGGACAGCATCCCTCTGTCGGTCCGAAACTTGCGGCAACTGCCCCCTTGTCAGAGCCTCGCACCTGCTGCCAAGGTATCTGTTCTCTGAGTCCCCGGCCCTGACCCGGGCCCTGGTCGCGGGCGGGTGACGACCGTCTTTCCCGCTCGCTGTGCCGCCTTCCCCGCACACCCGTCCTTGCCGGTGACTTCTCAGTGTTTTCGATAAAAAAAGCACCATTACTAAATCGTATTTTTTCAGGGTAAAATGTGGGTCTCGGACTGAGATTGTCCCGTAGATAGGTAGACTATGAAAAATTGTAAGTGAACTATAACAGCCGTGTTATTAAGAAATAACTTCTCTTAAAGTTCTTTGAAATGCTGTTCAATTGCCCAAAGAAAGATAAAGTTTTCAAGATCAGTTTAAAACTTTGCATCCAGTCAGATGATGAATTCTGGTGGAGAATTATGCGTATCTGAAGATAAGTTCTGGGGAGGTAGTTTTTTGTGTGTCACTGGGAAATGTTAAAGTATTTTGTGCTTGGATCCAAAACCTGCTGTATTGAGTTAAATGATTTTCACTTGAGCTGAAGGCTGGTGTTCGGGCAAATAACTGAAACCTGTTAACCTTGGCAATCCCTATAGAGGCTTAAATTGGGGGCGGGGGAGGGAAGGTTTTCCTTGATTTGGATAAGTTTCCATAATAAGTGGGATGTTTCCTAAACCAAAAAGCAAAAACTAACAACAATGTGAATGGATTGTTGGATTGTCTTGTGTGTAATTGCAATATATAAAATGAAGTGCTTTGGTTAGTTCTTCCTAAATCACTTTTGTGTTTTTCAGATTAATAATGTTTTGCATAGTAAGTCTCAGTAATTTGGGCTGACCTTTTGTGACATGATATTAGTCAAGCTGTAATTGTAGCTGCTGGGTCAAACTTTGTTATTGGAAATCCTGATCTTTGCATAGAAAGAAAGCAAATTCTACCACTTTCCACGGTCCTCTTTTTAAGACCTGCATTTGTAATCCCATGTGTCTTAATTTTCCTCTGATAATTCTTGAGGTCATTGTGAGTTAATTGAAAGCATTCACTTTGAACAGGTGAATCTACCATAGTTTTAATATCGTTAGAAAGTATCATACAAGGCTTACAATGTATAATGTAGGTTTTACTTTTAAGTATTACTTATGATAAATTCACAATTTAATGGGAAGATCCTAATTTTCTTTAATAACAGAATTACCTACTTTGAAATTGCTTATTTTTGAGTTTTAGGAAAATTTCTAAACTGTTCACAAAGTTGTGGTGGTCATTGCATGCTGTGTAAGTACTTTATCTTGTTTTACTGGAACAGCAGCGTAGCTTAAGGAAATGCTAAACAGCTGCCCACAGTACACAGACTGGAGCTCTGACATCTAGCAGCATAACTTGTTAACTGCTTGAATCAGTGGCAGTGCTTTTTAAACTTTTGTTTATTGATTTATTGGTTGCTTGATTGCCATGCCACGTGGCTTGTGGGATCTTAGTTCCCCCACCAGGGATTGAACCCGGGCCCTTGGCAGTGAAAGTGTGGAGTCCTAACTCCTGGACTGCCAGGGATGTCCCATCATTGGCAGTGCTTTTGAATGAGTGTAGAATTTGTTCGGGGTACAGAAGTATCAATAAAGAAGTGATAAATTGAATCCTAGTTTTGAGTTATTTGTGATAAATAATTTGATGAAATTCTTATAGGGTCATGCCTGCTTTCAGAAGATCCTTATTCTTTTTAGTGGACTCTTAAGGGTCTATTATAAATATATTCACTCAACAATTATTTGTTGAAAGCTTACCAGTTCAAGGCACTATTTTGTGCACTAGGATGTATCAGTGAACAAAACAGGCATGCCCTATTGGTGTTTACATTCTAACAGAAGAGAGAGGGGAGTAGGCAGATAAATATAATAAACAAGTATGTTACATAATATGTTAGCTGATAATTGCTAGTTAAAGAAAGAGCAGGATAAAGGAATTGGAAGTAAGGGACAAGGACTGGGTGCAATTTAAGGTAGTTGGTGTCCTGGTTGAGATGAATTTTGATTAAAGTCTGATTCATGTGATAGAGTTAGCCATGGGGATATATGGGGAAATAGAATAGTCATTGCAAAAGTTCTAAGATGGGAACGTGTCTGATGCATTCAAGGAATAGCAAGGAGCTCTGAGTGACTGGAGAAGAGTGGTAAGAGATGAAGTCAGAGAGGTGATAGTGGTGGTGTAGGATGGAGCTTATCATGCAGGACTTTCTAAATTGTAAATTCTTTGACTTTTACTTTGAGTGAAAGAGGGTTTTGTTTTCCACCAAAGTGTTTTGAAGCAGAGGAACGATGTTATCCTAGTTTTTAAAGCATCCTCTGGCTGCTTGCTGGGTTGAGAATAAACTGTGGGAGCAAGGGTAGAAAGAAACAGGAACATCAGTTAGAGGTTATCACATTAAAGCAGGGAAGAGATCATAACTCAGAGTAAAGTGATAGTAATGCTGGTGGTGAGTAGTAGTCAATTATGGAAACAGGATTTAGCCAACAGGCTAAATGGATTAGATTGTGCTTTGAGGAAGAAAAAAAAATCGAACATGATTTCAAGGTTTTTGGGCCGAATAACTGGAGTGTTGGAGTTACCATTGAAGAGAGTTTGAGCTGCCATCAAAGAGACTGGGAAGGGCTTCCCTGGTGGCGCAGTGGTTGAGAGTCCGCCTGTTGATGCAGGGGACGCAGGTTCGTGCACCGATCCTGGAAGATCCCACATCGCACGTGCCGCGGAGTGGCTGGGCCCGTGAGCCACGGCTGCTGAGGCTGTGCGTCCGGAGCCTGTGCTCCGCAACGGGAGAGGCCACAGCAGTGAGAGGCCCGCGTACCACACACACAAAAAAAGAGACTGGGAAAGCTGCAGGAGGAGTAGTTTTGGGGAGGGGAGTGGATCAGAAATTCAGTTTTGAACATGTCACATTTGAAATGTCTGTTAGAAATGTCAGGTAAGGAGTTGCGTATACAATTTATAATTATTTCTAAAGAGAAGGCTGGGTTGGAAATAGAAATTTTATAGTTATTAGCTTACAGATAATGTCGAAAGTCAGGAGACTAGATGAAATTACCGAAGTAGTGAGTGTACATGGGAATAGAAGAGGACCAAAGACAGTGCCCTGGGGCACTTGATCACTACAAGGTCAGGGGAGAAGAGCAGAAACCAGCAAAGGAGAAGGCATGGGAGCAAACAGTGCAGAAGAAAAAAAACTAGGATAGAGTGGTGCTGTCCTGGAAGCTAAGCCAATAAAGTGTGTAATAGAAGGGGATAAAGCATTGATTTAGCTTATTTTTCCTTGAATACATACTGGGTACAAAGCATTATAAAAAAATATACAAATAGATAAGAATCAGTGTCTTGTAATCAGATGTTTGCATCATATAATTAATGAATAAAGAACTCTTCTGTTTGTTTCTGGGACAAAATTAATGGTTCTTTTATTTTGACCCATCTGTTGTCCTTACATGAAACTATCAACTCAAGCATAATCCTAGTGAGCCAGACACTGAGAATGGAAACTTGCGTAAAGTATGCCATCTAGAACTGTGTTCTAACACAGTTTTTACTTTTCTGGCCATTTCTCCTACTGTGTAGATTCAGCTTCCACAGCACATTATCTTTCCTGAGCTGGTTCTCTGATTTCCTTTCCCACCTTACAAAGATCTTTTTTTTTTTAATGGAAAATTTTAGAGTTAAATACTCTGGGGGAAGCTAAGTGCTCTAAAGCAAGAAAAGCTGTTAAGATACTCATTTTGAATCGTTATGCCAAAATTAAAGATGCCACAGTCAAAACTGAGACCTTGAATTTGGCTTTTTCTCAACTCAGTCCATATTCATTGCCATTCTTTTTTTTTTTTTTTGGGCGGTAAGCGGGCCTCTCACCGCTGTGGTGTCTCCCGTCGCAGAGCACAGGCTCCGGACGCGCAGGCTCAGCGGCCATGGCCCACGGGCCCAGCCGCTCCGCGGCATGTGGGATCCTCCTGGACCGGGGCATGAACCTGCGTCCCCTGCATTGGCAGGCGGACTCTCAGCCACTGCGCCACCAGGGAAACCCTCAGTGCCATTCTTCCTCTGTAATCTTTCTTTTTTACCTCGGAGTGAACACCTTATTTCTCTTATATTTCTGTCTCTAAGTGCTTAATACCATGTTTTGTGCATATTAAATGATCAATAAATATGTTAAACAGAACAAAATTTAGAATTAATTTTTTAAAGTCCTCATGTTAAAAAGATAATACTTCTGTTCATTAGAATTGCTGATTTTGTACATCCTGGGTGGTCTCATTCTGCACCGTGACTTCAGTTAATTTTTATAGGCTGACACCTAGGTCTGTATAGCGCATGTTACCCCCTTCCATGTGCTTCAGATTCATATATCTAACCAGTAAATTGTCCTCCAGGTTCTTCAATCACTAGTCTCAAATTGAAACCATCATCATTCCTCCTCTTTAATATTCTGCTGGTGACTGCCCCAGTTGCTCAATCCAGAAATTAGTGTTTTTACTCTTGATTCCCCCTGCTGTCTTCCTCTCTATATCTAACTGGTCACTAAATCTTGTTTGATTTTACATCTTGAATCTCTCTCTTCCTCTTCCTATCCAGCTGTACTACCCTAGTTCACACTTTTATCGTTTCACCCCTGAATTTTTCCTTGAGTCTTTTTATTTATTGTCATATTATTGCTAGAGTGATCTTTCTAATACTCGGGTCTGATCATCTTCTATTCTTGCTCAGGATTTAATTATTTCCCACTGCCTAGATAGGTTAGCAATATAAGTTATCATCCAGATCATTTTTGAGAATTAAAAGAGGTGGGTTAATATTTATACCAGGAAAACAGATTAAAGGTCTGTCTCCAGCAAATTGAGATGTATGGTTACCTCATGCAGATGATAACATTAATTTATCCATTCAGTTAACAGATGATATGTTAGGCACAATACTGAAAGCCAAGGTAGTAGAGAGAAATTGGACATGGTCCCTATTCCTCAGTGACTTAGGAGACTGACATGAAAACATTAGTAAAATGTTAAGGTTACTAGTGACAAAGGTATGGATAGGGTACTTTACAACTGCAAGTGGGGAAAGAACAGGCTTCTTGGAGGAGCCTTAAATTAAAGCTTAGATATCGTGAATAGCTGTCTGGATGATATCCAGAAGGGAGGTCATTCCAGGCATCGAGCAGCAGGAGCAAAGGCACTAATGGTGACAAGCCAGGTACATTTGTAGAACAAGAAGCCAGTCTGTAAGGCTAGAGCATGCATTCCCAATGGGGATGATGTCATCCCCAAAGGGACAAAAATTAGGTCTTCTGGGGGGAGTGAAAAAAAAATCTTAGATATTACTGTGGTTTGTGTAGTAATATCTACACAAAACTCATCCCTACCTGACAAAGTTTTATTCCTTAATATTTAATTGGAGATGGGGTGGCAATTATGAAAAATATTCTTTGGAGGGATGTGATAATGAAAAAAGGTTGCAAAACACTGGGCTAGTTAGTGTATGGGGTGTTTGTGTGTGTAAGGGGATGGTACATCGTGGTAGATGTTAAATGTTGAAGCTGGGTATAATAGCAGGATTGGATCATTTCAGGGATTTGGACTGGATGTTGTAAATAAAGGAGAACTGTTGGAGGGTTTAAAGCCCAGAAATAAGATCAGTTTTACAAAGATTACTCTGTGGGCACTGTTGAGGATGTAGGGGAGGGCAGGGGGTGGGTCGGGAAGGGCACAGGCCGGCTACCTTAGAGGCAGGGTGGTTTACAGTAGGATGAACAAATAACATTTTGTCCAAACCACGATATTTTTCTGTGTGAAAGGCAAGACTGTTAATGATTATATCAGGATAACTGGGAAATCAGGAGATACGGATCTGGTTATAGGAAACAAATGCAGTAGTTCAGGAGTGAGATAAGGTAGCAGAATACTTGATAGTGGAATAGTGAGGAAGTAAAATTGGCCCAACATGGTCACTGGTTGAAACGGGAATTTGTACATCCCACCAGTTTTTTTTTTTTTAACTTTGAAATTGACTAATACACATACTGTAAAGTCCGCATGCTTTTAAGTATAAACCAGCTTAATTTTCATAAATATATTTAGCTACCATGCAAATCATGATAGAGAATATAACCAGCACTCCAGAAACTCCCCCTTTGCCCCTCCCAATCAGTACCCTTTCCCAAAGGAAACTGTTCTGACATCTTTCACCATAAATTAGTTCTGCCTGTTTTTGAATTTCATTTGAGTGGAATCATACAGTGTGTATTCTTTACAGCAACCAAGAGGACTATGAAACTATCTTGGTTCTTTGCATTTTATCTCTGGACTGGACTTTGAAGCTCCTCTCTTGGCTTTCTTTGATCTTCATGTACTTATCCTTTTTTATACCGTGACTCACCTACCCTTTTGGATTGACCACCTCATTCTGTCCAAGCCTACTCTTGCGGTAACTGCCTCAAACCCCAAATGCTGCACTTGAGGCAAAGATATAGTCTGTCCTTATATTCTTCTCAAGTGTCTGCAATAGCTCTGGGGCAAATCTGGCAAAACTTTTCTGTCTTTTGCTTGTTGGGACAGACTTGGGTTGGGTCTGTTCAGAGTAATGCAAAAGTTCAGATAATTTCTGAATTTCTCATTTGAGTAACTGTGTATAAGAGTACGTTATTAAAGAGCAGAATTAGGCTAGACAGAGAATTCAGTTTTGGAAAGGGTTTGAGGCTCTCTACAGGAGACACAGATAGAGATGTTCAGTAAGCATTTGGAGCTTCAGGTCAAACCAGGTTATGGGTCTGAGTTGGTCTGAGAGTCTACAGCATATGGGTCATAGGTGAAGTCATGGGATTGGTAGGAATACTCAGAGTGAGAAAACTAAGTGAGAACAGAAGGGCAGACCCTTTGGGTGCTCTAATATTAAAGGGATGGGGGAAGGAAAAGAAAACTGCTGAAGAGAATGAAAAGAAATTGTTTATAGAGGTAGAAGGAGAACAGAAAAGTGGTGTTACAGGAGGACATTTCATAGAGAAATCCCTAATCATTAATGTCAGGTACTATATAGAGTTCAAGAAAGGTGAGGACTCATAAATTCTTCAGGTTGCATCCATCAGAATGGTTTCAGTGGACTGAATACAGAGCCTGACTGCAGTGGATTAAAGTGAGAATCAGACCCAAGAAAGTGAAGGCAGTAAGTTTACTGTTTGTGAGTTTGGCTCTGAGGGGAATGGGAAAGATGTAAAGTCCTCCATTATCTTCTGCCTTATCGACCCCCACCCCCAAACACATGCATTTTAAACTACTTATATAAATATCCTAACACAGTACTTTTTAAAAAAAAATTTTATTGGAGTAAAGTTGCTTTACAATGTTATGTTTCTGCTGTATAGCGAAGTGAATCAGTTATATGTATACATATATCCCCTCTGTTTTAGATTTCCTTCCCATTTAGGTAACCACAGAGCATTGAGTAGAGTTCCCAGTGCTATATAGTAGGTTCTCATTAGTTACCTGTTTTATACATAGTAGTGTATGTATGTCAATCCCAATCTCCCAGTTCATCCTACCCTCCCCCTTCCCCCCTTGGTATCCACAAGTTTGTTCTCTACATCCGTGTCTCGACTTCTGCTTTGCAAATAAGTTCATCCGTACCATTTTTCTAGATTCCACATATAAGCGATATTATACGATATTTGTTTTTCTCTTTCTGACTTACTCTGTATGACAGTCTCTAGGTCTATGCACGTCTCTGGAAATGGCACTATTTCGTTCATTTTTATGGCTGAGTAATATTCCATTGTATGTATGTACCACATCTTCTGTATCTTTTTGAATTATGGTTTTCTCCGGGTATATGCCCAGGAGTGGGATTGCTGCATAATATGGTAGTTCTATTTTTAGTTTTTAAGGAGCCGCCATACTGTTCTCCATAGTGGCTGTACCAATTTACATTCCCAGCAACGGTATAGAAGGGTTCCCTTTTCTCCACACCCTCTCCAGCATTTATTGTTTGTAGATTTTTTGATGATGGCCATTCTGCCTGGTGTGAGGTGATACCTCATAGTAGTTTAGATCAATAGAAAAGGATAGAAAGTCCAGAGATAAATCCACGCACCTATGGTCACCTAATCTATGACAAAGGAGGCAAGAATATACAATGGAGAAAAGACAATCTCTTCTGTAAGTCGTGCTGGGAACACTGGACAGCTATATGTAAAAGTACGAAATTAGAACACTCCCTAACACCGTACACAAAAATAAAATTAAAATGGATTAAAGACCCAAATGTAAGGTCGGACACTATAAAACTCTTAGAGGAAAACATAAGCAGAACATTCTTTGACATAAATCGCAGCAAGACCTTTTTGACCCACCTCCTAGAGTAATGAAAATTAAAAAAAAATAAATGGGACCTAATTAAACATAAAAGCTTTTTCACAGCAAAGGAAACCATAAACGAAATGAAAAGACAACCCTCAGAATGGGAGAAAACATTGGCAAACGAAGAGACCGGCAAGGGAATAATCTCCAAAATATACAAACAGCTCTGCAGCGCAATATCAAAAAACAACCCACTGAAAAAATGGGGGGAAGACCTAAATAGACATTTCTCCAAAGAAGACATAGAGATGGCCAACAAACACATGAAAAGATGCTCAATATCACTAATCATTAGAGAAATGTAAATATCCTAACACAGTACTTTTCAACCTGGGCTACATATGTTTTTCAACCTGGGGAATTTTTTTTTATGCGCAGGCCCACCCTTCATTTCTTGTATTAGAACCTTCTGGAATGGAGTATCAAGCATTGGTATTTATAGAAGGCTCCTTAAGTAATTCTAATATATAGACAGATTAAAAGCATTGTCCATTGTGCCATATTCTTTCTGTGTGCTTTATATAGGGTGGGAAAGTGTTTAGGGCCCTGGAATTTGGATTTGGACAAGCCTACTTCAGATCTGGGCTCTAGCAGTGAGAATTTGAGTGACCCTAGGAAAGTTACCTAACTTTAAGATTGAATATCTTTGGGGGATTGTTACGTGGACTGAATAAGATAATATATGTAAGGATTTATTTAGCAAAGTACCAGTCATAATGAGCACTCAATAAATGTAGCCATACATATTAGTTTGCTATTTCCTTTGTCTAGAACACCATCCTCTCATTTGACAAATCCAGACTCCTCACTGAAATCTCATCTTCCACTCCTTCTCTGTGTCCCTTCCTCTGCCATAGCAGTTACTGTACTGTGTTATGATTACTGGCATGTTTGTCTCTCTGGCTGGACTGTAAGCTCCTTGAAGACAGTGACTGTTTCCTTATCTCCCAGTTTCCATCATGCAATACTTGTTACATAGTAGGTAGCCAAATATTTGTAGCGTAAATGACTTTAAAGAGAAAAGGAATCTGAAAAATACTGTTCCCCTATTTTTCTAGTAGTGATTTTTGTTGGTCTGATACTTGAAGTGCTGGGGAAAAAAGACTGATGAAGTTTGGCACAATGGCAAAATTTGCCATTAATATCCTCTTATTAAAATAAGAATAATGTACAATTACCATAAAGAAACTATGTGTTTTACCTGGCAGTTCTTCAGAGACAATTCAGATAGAGGAACTTAAGTCATACCTTGAAACAGGAACTTCTTTTTTATATGGCTTTGAAACACATTTCCAGTTTTAACTGCAATGCCAGTTTTAACTTTTCATGTGTTTTTAACCAGGTGGCTTAAAACTTTTGCTGGGCAAATATTTCATGCTCAGCTAGATGTTAGTGTAATTGCCTATTCACAATCCAGAAAAGGGTTTTGTTAAAAAACAAACAAACAAAAAATAGCTTATTTTTGTTACCAAAAGTTAAAGAGGGAACTTGGACTGAAAGAATGTAAACTTTAGTATTCTTGTAATTATTTGTTAATCTATTTCAGAACTTAGAGTAATGGTTTTTAAGTGTACATTGTAGAGATTTTTTCTTAATTGGCGAAAATGCACCATCGTACTTGGAGTCATTTTTGAGTGAGTCACTGTGTGCATCCTTGAGGGTGGCAGAACAAAGATTCTGTTGTGCTTTTCTACAGCAGATGCACATTCAGAGGGTTCCTTGGAAAATAAGAGAACTTATTTACGCTTCTGGGCCCCTCTGACCTTCATTTGTAAGCTAAACTGTATAGAAAGGGAATACTAGATCTGGATGGGGCCTTTATTAGATGGTTCTTTTGCATGACACCTCATTTTACATGTATTGGAGATTCCCAACTTGAGAAAAAAACTGTGGCCATTCAGGAGTTTAGACACCATAAAATCTTGTTTTTGAGAGATGAGGATCTTCCCTGAGAGAGAATTCTGCAAAGAGGAGGAGCAGCCAGGCATGGTGAACTTGACTGACAAAGTCATGTTCTTTGAAAGGGATGTAGGATTGTGAGCTCTGTAACATTGTAGTTATCATTTGGCTTTACCTTGAACTGGCCTGTATAAACTGAGGTCTTGCTGTAAATAAAAACTGAATGAGCCACTTTATTAAGAACTTGAGGTTATGGAGGCATAAGCAGCCCCCATTTGATGTTCACTACTACCAGACATTCTCCACTACTTTGCCCCAAACTGAAATTTTGGCAGCCCTAGGGCTTCTGGCTTTGACATGTGGCAGAGGCAATGGGACTCGTTGGACAGGACACTTAGTACATAGCAGAAGTAGCAGCACCACCTAGCATGTATTTGTGAACATATGTATATGTAGCTCTTCCAAAAATACTTTAGCTGATGGTTCAAGAGCTAGTGAAATGGGTCGCATACAGATAAAGGAACTGAACTTGAGAGAGGTAAAATGCCTTGCTCAAGGTCACGTGATTCATCAGTCACTTCCTCAGTCCAGTAGTGCCCCACTGCTTTCTCTTTATCAGTGAACTTTAGGTTACATTTTAAGCTTTGAACTGTGTCTTTTTACTGACATCTATATAGAGGCCTAATATTTTCCTAAATAAATGTCTCTCATTTAATTGCGACTGTACTATATGAAGTATAATACTTTAAGGTGCATGTGTCAATTTAATGGAAGTTTATCATTCTCAAGTTTTATGTAGAATGAAAACATGTGTGCTTGATATGTGATTTTTTTTTTTTTTTTATACCATTCTGTTTTATAACTTGTTTTCAGAGGATGGTAGCCTGTTCTAGTTTGGTTTCTTAAAAGCATTCATTTAATACGAGAAGGCTTCATCATAGTATATTTTTTAGAAGAGAGTTTATAAGTGTCACAAGTGGCAACTGAAGTTTGGATTGCTTATGAGCTCCTTAAATGACTCTCTGAGGCAGAGTTGAATGCATACTTTTTTTGTGGAAGACTGCCTGATGAATGTTTGTGTGGTAAATATTTTTAAAGTCCTGTTTTTAAGTGCTAGGGTTAAAAGATTAAAGTTCTTAGGGGAGGAGATGGGCAAGTACACAGACAAAATACAGCCTGGTTAAGTACTGTGATAGTTGCACATATCAGGTGCTCAGGAGTTTTGTAGGAGGGCTGTTGGGAGACAGGAGTAAAGGGTAGGCAGGTGTCATTCAAATTGTTTTAAAAAAGGGAACCCTGACATGAGTATAGATTTGAATATATAAAAGTTAGGTGAAGAAGGAACAATGTGTGTTTCCTGAAAAGGGAACAGCATTTTCCAAGGCCACAAGATGAGCTTGGTATGAACATGCAAGTTGCCTGCGTAGCTGGAACATTGGGACAAGAATAAGTAGTAAAATAGGTGAGGCTGCAGGCATGGTCAGGATCCAGAACATGAAGGGCTGTGTTCTCCTTGTTAAGGAGCTTGCATTTTCTTTTTAGAAAGATTACTCTGGCAGCACTCTGAAGAATGGATTACAGGGGACCAGACTAGAGGCAAGAAGGCTGTTTTCTGTTATCCAGTAAGAAATAATGAATCCCTAAATTGTTCCAGTTGAGATGGTGAGCAGAGATGTTTAAAGTAGGATTGATAGATTTCTTACCAGAGCCATTGAAGGTGAGTACTGTCACCTAAATCAGGGAACCGAGGAGCAAGACACAGCTAGGGGTGCAGATAATCAGTTTAACTTTGGATATTTGCACTTGAGTTGCTGAGGAGTCACCCAGGTGAAAGTGTTCAGTGTTCAGTAGAAAGTGTAGGTTGTTTATTACTCCTCCATTAATTAGCTGGTATTCTGTATAGAAGAACTTTCCCCACTTGCCCCTCTCCTCTTTCTCTAAAAAAAAAATCACTGAATTCAAGGATTATTTTTGTATTTTTAATATTGTCATTATTCTTTTTGATTCTTAGGCTGCCCCAACTTTAGCCACTGGGAGCCCTTTCTAAGTCAGGTCCTTTTGGCATGAACCAGTAGTCTTTAAGTAATACTTTACTTTCTGGCCCAAAAAGGTGTTCCAGGCTTTTACTTTCCTTGCTCTACTACTGAAATCAGCCGTTTATGGGATTGGCCAAAAAGTTCGTTCGGTGTTTTCTGTAAGATGGCTCGCTTAGTTGTCTTTATCTTCATGTGAAACAATTTTGTTAGATTGTATTGTGATAGCTGTCATGTCAGCGTGCATTTTAAAAAAAACATCAAAATTGGTGAATTTCTGTGTAGCCATTTTAATATTGAAGATGGAAGAAAACAACTTTTTTGGCATATTATGCTTTTATTATTTAAAGAAAGGTAAAAACACAACTGAAACACACAAAAAAGATTTGTGCAGTGTATGGAGAAGGTGCTGTGGCTGATCGAACGTGTCAAAAGTGGTTTGCGAAGTTTGGTGCTAGAGATTTCTTGCTGGACGATGCTCCACGGTCAGGTAGACCAATTGAAGTTGATAGCGATCAAATCGAGACATTAATTGAGAACAATCAACATTATACCATGCTGGAGATAGCCGACATATTCAAGATATCCAGATCTTAAGCATTGAAAATCATTTGCACCAGCTTGGTTATGTGAATCACTTTGATGTTCCACATATAAGTTAAGCGAAAAAAATCTTCTTGACTGTATTACCGCATGCGATTCTCTACTTAAACATAATGAAAATGTTCCGTTTTTAAAACAAATTGTGATGGGAGATGAAAAGCGGATACTGTACAATAATGTGGAGCAGAAGAGATCATGGGGCAAGCTAAATGAACTACCACCAACCACACCAGAGGCCGATCTTCATCCAAAGAAGGTGATGTTGTGCATATGGTGGGATTGGAAGGGAGTCCTCTCTTATGAGCTCCTTCCAGGAAACCAGACGGTTAATTCCAACAAGTACTGCTCCCAGTTAGACCAACTGAAAGCGGCACTCGACAAAAAACGTCCAGAATTAGTCAACAGAAGGCGCATTATCTTCCATCAGGATACCACGAGACCACATGATTTTTTTTATGACCAGGTAAGAACTGTTATAGCTTGGCTGAGAAGTTCTGATTCATCTGCCGTGTTCACTAGACATGGCACCTTCAGATTTCTATTTATTTCGGTCTTTACAAAATTCTCTTAATGGAAAAAATTTCCATTTCCTGGAAGACTGTAAAAGGCACCTGGAACAGTTCTTTGCTCAAAAAGATAAAAAGTTTTGGGAAGATGGAATTATGAAGTTGCCTGAAAAATGGCAGAAGGCAGTGGAACCAAACAGTGAATACATAGCTCAACAAAGTTCTTGGTGAAAATGAAAAATGTGTATTTTATTTTTACTTAAAAGCCGAAGGAACTTTTTGGCCAACCGAATATCTGAGGAACCTGGGTTCCTTTTAGTAGGAAATGGTATTTAGAATCCATGGTCTGGGCTCCAGGTGTGGTAAGTGTTATATAGCCCTTTATTGCCATTTTGCAGAATATATTTACACCTTCCCGGATGATAAAACCAATGGAATGGAGTTCTGTGTTTAATGTATGAGCTTGTTAACTTGGAGATATTGTTGAAAATCTTTAAAATAGCTTTAATTGTCTGCTGAACATAATTTAACCTTTGTTTTGTAATTTTATAATACACATTTGTTACCATGTGATAGCGTCCATGCTACATATTTAATAGGTATTATTTTATTTTATGTTTAAAAGGAAGCAGTTTGTCATTCCTATTGTACAAAAAATAAATGTTAAGCAAATTATCCAATGTTACATGGTTAGTAACTGATAGGGGCAGAATTTGAAACCACAGCTGTCTCCACAGTCCAAGTTTTTAACCACACTGTTAGGCTGAAGGCAGCCTAACGGTAATTTGGGGAAGATTCTTCAGCATAAGTTTTGATTATACAACTACAGCTGCAGAATGTGTATATCTTGGGATTGAATCTGTACTAACCATAGAGATCCATCCTGAGAGTTTTTTAATTGTTAGAATTGCTGGGATAACGAGTAAAATATCTTGGTTAATGAGTGTTTTAGATACTTGATGTTGTATTGAAAGTTATATGTGATGACTTAAGCCTATCATAGGTAAGAAATAAACTAGTTTTAGACTTTGAGAAACAAAAAATTCAGAATTGCTCTAAGCATTCCACTTTGAGTTTTCCAAGTTTTGGTTGGTTTTATAAGCATGTGTAGAGCAGCAGTCAGCCGAATTGAGAGATGGAGTTGCTGAGAGAAGCGTACTGCTTGGTACAGTGTTGACGAAGGGGTTAGAAATCCCAAAGTGCTTAATTAGAAGTGTATACTTAGCAGAATTATTAATTCCTCATACATACAGAGCTGCAAATATGAATTGAATATTTCATTTAACAGTGAAATTGAAAAGTCATAGAATATGCCTACAGTGAATGCATTAGGTATGGATCACTTGAAGGGCAGTTTGTAGGATGGCAGTGGCCTCCCCCACCTCAGCTTACCTTCACTCATGTAACTGACTGGCTGAGAGGGTATGGCTGATATGTTTTAGGAAGCGCTGAGTCATCACCGCTTCCTCACCTTCTTTTTGCCCAAGTAGAACTTATTATTTTTATTCTCTAATCCTGAGTTGGTATTTGTTCTTCTAATACCCCTGGATAATTTCTGCAGTATTTTGTAGTTACAGAACCAGTGGCTCATCTAGGTGTTACTGATCTGGAATGTCATAAATTCTGAGTTTTTTCATCTTCCTCATGATTTCCCTCTGTCACGTTGAGTAGAGCAGCTTTCAAGTGCACACTAAATAATTAACGTCACTTTGAATATAGCATTTAAATTTTTTATTACCAAGAAATATCTGCAAGACTTCCAGTCTGCCTCTGTCAGGGTTGTTTGTTTGTTTGTTCTGGCTTTCTATAATAGCTTTTATTGATCTTGGACATACCAAAAGCGTAACAGATAGTGCAGTACCTTTAGCCTGTCTCAGAGATAATTGGTACAGAAACCACAAGAAACCCGTTTCTTTTTTTTTTTTTTTCCAGGCAGGAATTAACACTTTTTTTTTTTTAACATCTTTACTGGAGTATAATTGCTTTACAATGGTGTGTTACTTTCTGCTGTATAACAGAGTGAATTAGCTATATGTATACATATATCCCCATATCCCCTCCCTCTTGTGTCTCCCTCCCACCCTCCCTATCCCACCCCTCTAGGTGGTCACAAAGCACCGAGCTGATCTCCCTGTGCTCTGTGGCTGCTTCCCACTAGCTATCTGTTTCACATTTGGTAGTGTATATATATCCATGCCACACTCTCATTTCGTCCCAGCTTACCCTTCCCCCTCCCCGTGTCCTCAAGTCCATTGTCTACGTCTGTGTCTTTATTCCTGTCCTGCCCATAGGTTCTTCAGAACCATTTTTGTTTTAAGATTCCATATATATGTGTTAGCATACGGTATTTGTTTTTCTCTTTCTGACTTACTTCACTCTGTATGACAGTCTCTAGGTCCATCCACCTCACTACAAATAACTCAATTTCGAAGAAACCCCTTTCTAAGACCAGCATTATACAGTCAACAACTATCAATACTTGCTGTCCTGCATAAACCAAAACCATAACCACTCACATCATATGAGAGAATCAGTTTGCTACTACAACCATCCTTTGTTCTGGGTGTATATTTTCTGTCCTTTCATAAATGCTTAAATGCTTAACATCTTGTGACCCTAAAACCAGGTGCACTGGAGGGACCAGGATTTACTAGACATCTCAGTGCTTGCGTTCCTCCTCATTAATAGGTTATCAGCCAGATAACCCGAGTGGCGTAGATCCTACCAATAAGCCACTTGTTCTAAACTTTCTGTGCATCAGAACCACCTGTAGGGCTCATTAAACCACATTACTCCCAGAGATTCTGATTCACTAGGTCTGGGATGGAATCTGAGAATTTGCATTTTTTGCCGAGTTCCCAAGTGATGCTGATGGTGCTACTGTAAAGGTCTTTCAGGGTTGTTACTTACATGTAGCGGAACCCAATTCTGGTCAATTTAAAGAAAATGAATTTATTAAAAGGATAGTGGGTAGCTACAGAATTGTTGGGAGTGCTGGAGAAATAGACTTGGGGCTAGACAACTATGATCCATACTCTTTATCACATATTTGGTAAAGATACTACTGCTGCTAGCACTGAACACAGTGGATACCACAGCTTGCACTGCTGAACATCTATACTGTACACTGCATGTGTTCACAGACCCTTCAACCACTAGCTGCCAAAGTGGATTCTGGATAGTTCTTGCTTCTCGGTATCACTAGATTAACAGTTTATGATGAGTATATGTGATTGGTAGTGCTTGGGTCATTTGCCTGTGCCATAGTTTTATGGAAGGTTGGAAAAGTGAAAATCTGATATACTCAGTTTCCACCAAAACTCATAAGTTGAAGTATTTGCTAAAGAGGTGTTTATTCATGGCTTGACTTCTTTGTTAGATATTTTGACCATATGCAGTAGGAGTTGACAGAGTATTGCCTGGGAACCAAATTAGCCTACCAACTATTTTGTAAATAAAGGTTTATTGGAATGTGCCCTCACCCATTCATTTACATTTTTTTTTTTTGGTTGTTTTCGTGCTACAAAGGCAAAGTGGATTAGTACTTGTGACAAAAACCATATGACCCAGAAAACCTAGAATATTTATTATCTGACCCTTTATAGAAAAAGTTTGCCAACCCCGGATAGGAGTAATCCTAATACTTCTATTCAGATCCATGCAGTCACCATTTATAGATGCTGTTGGAGAACTGCGTGTAAAATGGCCAAATTGTCAAAGATTGGAGACAAATAAAGGGCAAACTTTTAGATAATTTGAAGGACTTTTAGAATCTAAAGTTCATCAACTTTGTCAGACTTTCTTCAGGCAGAGAACTGGAGCACCATGTGTATATTTCAAAACTTGTAAATTATGTTCTCACTTAGACTTTAAAATTGAAAAGTGAATTCCTAATTCTTTGTCAGCTATTCATGGCATCATCAGTGATGTACCAGAGATGTCCTCTGACTTGAAAACAGAGGAAATGATATGACATAATTCAGTTGAGGATCTTAGGAAATTCTGGGACTCCTGGACTCTAGCCTACCCTCATTGGGCAGGTCAAGTTATGGATTTCTAATTCTGTTTGTCAAGACGTAACCTTTCCAGTTTTCAGACCTTGTTTGCCACTAAAACAAAATTGTCTTGATGTTAGAAAATAACAAGCACATTTCCATGGGATAGGCATTTTGTGGGTGTCTGACCAGGTTATGATGACTCTTAATTCAAAGGGTGGGGCCCCAGCAGCTGTGTTTGTAGTATATGACTACACCTACCAACCACTGTTTTGGAAGTTCTAGCTCGTGCATTAAAGCTAGGGGGGAAAAAAGTATGTACATACATAGATTGGGGAGGAAATACTAGTGTTCTTGTTCACAGGAGATGTTACTGTATATGTAGAAAATCCAAAAGAATCTACAAACTGTGAAATTTATTAAGGTTTATAGTATACATCTTAAACTTATCACAATCAACCTTCAAGTGATATTATACTATTTCTTATATAAGAACCTTACAATACTATACTTGCATTTTTACCTCCTGGCCTTTGTGCTGTTGTGATGCATTTTACTTGTACACATAAATAAACCTCATAATTCATTGTTGTCGTTGCTGTTTCTTTAAATAGTCAATTGTCTTTTAAATAATTAGAAAAAAGATTTATATTTACCCATGTAGTTACCATTTTCCAGTTTTTCTTCATTCCTTTGTGTAGCTCCAGATTTCCATCTTGTATGGTGTTCTTTTATGAATGACTTTTAACATTTTTTATAGAGCAGGTGTGCTGGTGATTGACTGACTCAACCTTTGTATATATGAAAAATATTTTGCCTTCCTCTTTGAAGGGTATTTTTCTGGGAATAGTATTCTAGATTGATAGTTTTTTTCTTTTGTGACTTTAAAGGTGTTACTACAGTATTGTCTGGATTGCGTTGTTTCTGACTATTCTGTATTCTAATGATCTCGCTGTGTCATTTATCTTCTTTAGCTGTTATCATTTTTTAAGCAATTTGATTATGATCTTTGCTGTTGTTTATTTCATATTTCTTCTGCTTGGGTTTTGTTGAGCTTCATGGATGTGCAAGTTTATAGTTTTTATCAAATATGGAAGATTTTCCTCCATTCTCCAAATTGTTTTTTTTGTTCTTTGTCTTCTTCACAGTGACTCCAGTTATACTTCTGTTAGGCCTGCTTAAAGTTGATGCCTGTCCTACTGTTCACATTTTTGTGCTCTGTTGATATTTTTTCCATATTTTCTCCCTGTGTTTTATTTATTTATATTTTTAATTGAAGTATAGTTGATTTACAATATTATGCAGTGTTAGATCATACATACAACATAGCAATTCAGTATTTTTGTAGATTATACTCCATTTAAAGTTATTATAAAATATTGGCTGTATTCCCTGTGCTGTACATTACATCTTTGTATCTTATTTATTTTATGTTTAGTAGTTTGTACCTTTTAATCTCCTACCCCTATCTTGCCTCTCTCCCCACTGGTAACAAGTAGTTTGTTCTCTATATCCATGAGTCTGTTTCTGTTTTGTTATATGTATTCATTCGTTTTACTTTTTAGATTCCACATGAAAGTGATAACATGCAGTATTTGTCTTTCTCTGTCTGATTTATTTCACTAAGCATAATACTCTCCAGGTCCATCCATGTTATTACAAATGGCAAAATTTCATCCTTTTCGTGGCTGAGCAGTTTTCCATTGTGTGTATATATGTGTGTGTGTGTGTGAGCGCACACATACGTACGCATATTACGTCTTCTTTATCTGTTCATCTGTTGATGGACACTTAGTTGCTTCTGTATCTTGGCTGTTGTAAATAATGCTGCTGTGAACATTGGGTGCGTGTACCTCTTTGAATTAGTGTTTTAATTTTCTTCAGATGTATGCCTAGAAGTGGAATTGCTGGATCTTAACGGTAGTTCTATTTTTAGTTTTTGAAGGAACCTCCATACTGTTTTCCGTAGTGGCTGCACCAATTTATATTCCCTTTCCTTACTAGGGCTCCCTTTTCCCCACATCTTTGCCAGAATTCGTTACTTGTGATCTTTCTGCTGATAGCTGTTCTGACAGGAGTGAGGTGGTATATAATTATGGTTTTGTCTTGCATTTCTCTGATGATTAGTGATGTTGATCATCTTTTCATATGCCTCTTGGCCATCTGTATATCTTCTTTGGAAAAATGTCTTTCATGTCTTTATCTTGTGCCCATTTTCTCATTGGGTTGTTTCTTTGATACTGAATTATATGAGCTGTTTATATATTTTGGATATTAACACCTTGTTGGTCATATCATTTGTAGATATTTTCCCTCATTCAGCAGTCAATTGTCTTTTTGTTTTGTTGATGGTTTCCTTTGCTGTGCAAAAGCTCTTATGTCTAATTAGGTCCCATTTGTTTATTTTTGCTTATGTTTCTGTTGCCTTAGGATACAAAAAAAAATATTGCTGTGATTTATGTCAGAGTGTTCTGCCTATGTTCTCTTCTAGGAGTTTACGGTTTCAGATATTACAGTTAGGTCTTTAATCCATTTTGAGTTTATTTTTGTATATGGTGTGAGGAAATGTCCTAATCTCATTCTTTTACATGTAGCTGTCCAGTTTTCCCAGCATGACTTACTGAAGAGATTGTCTTTTCCCCATTGAATATTCTTGCCCCCTTTAACTTAGATTAATTGACCATAGGTATGTGGGTTTATTTTGGGGCTCTCTATTCCATTTCATTGATCTATGTGTCCTTTTTTTGAGCCAGTATCATCCTGTTTTGATTACTGTTACTTTATAGTATAGTCTGAAGTGAGGGAGCATGATACCTCAAGCTTTGTTCTTTTTTCTCAAGGTTGCTTTGGCTATTCAGGTTCTTTTGTGGTTCCATATAAGTTTTAGGATTATTTGTTCTAGTTCTGTGAAAAATGTCATGGGTATTTTGATAGGGATTGTATTAAATCTGTAGATTGCTTTGGGCAGCATGGACTTTTTTTTTTTTTTTTTTTGGTGGTATGCGGGCCTCTCACTGTTGTGGCCTCTCCCGTTGCAGAGCACAGGCTCCGGACGTGAAGGCTCAGCGGCCATGGCTCACGGGCCTAGCCGCTGTGTGGCACGTGGGATCTTCCCGGACCAGGGCACGAACCCATGTCCTCTGCGTCGGCAGGTGGACTCTCAACCACTGCGCCACCAGGGAAGCCCAGTATGGACATTTTAACAATATTTATTCTTCCAGTCCATGAGCACAGGATATCTTTCCATTTCTTTGTATCATCTTCAGTTTCCTTTATCAGTGTTTTGTAGTTTTCAGCGTGTGGGTCTTTCACCTCCTTGGTCAAGTTTATTCCTAGATATTTTATTCTTTTCATGAAGTTTCAAATGCAATTGTTTTCTTGCTTTCTCTTTCTGATAGTTCATCATTATGAGTGTATAGAAAAGCCACATATTTCTGTATATTAATCTTATATTCTGCAACTTTTTTGAATTCATTTATTCTAATAGTTTTTTTGGTGGAAATTTTATAGAGTTTTCTATATAAAATATGACATCATCTGCAGATAGTGACAGTTTTTCTTCTCTTCCAATTTAGATGCCTTTTATGTCTTCTTTTCTTGTCTGATTGCTGTGACTAGGACTTCCAATACCATGTTAAATACAAGTGGCAGGAATCAGCATCCTTGTCCCAAGTTTCAAGGGTTCGAGAGCAGAAGTCGTGAACATTAGATCTGAGCTGGTTCCATTTTCTCTAAGTGTGTGCTCCCCCCCAGCAACCTCGGCATTTTCACCCCAGAGGGTAGCAGTGCTGGGCCATGAGAGGCCAGAGTGGGCAGTCGATGTGGGTCAAGGTGCACACTGGGGCAGTCCCAGCACACTGGAATTCCAGACTGCTTCTGACCTGCTGTCCCCACGAATGCCAGTAATGGTGGCCCTCACACCATTCAGATGCAGTGCTGGGTCTGGGCTGGCTCTGTCTGCCACAGCTGTCTACTCTACTTGGCTATGGCAGCCTTCACCCTAGTGGGGAGCTGTGCCATGGAGCAAGAGGGGCTGAAGCAGCCCTCAGCATGAGCCAGGGTGCACGTTTGGGCAGATGCAGGAAGCCAGCTAAAGTACCTGGCATTTTCAATTGCTTTCTCCACCCTGTTTTGAGAGAAACCAAGCACGTGGGTGCTCTTCACTAGCAACGTCTAGATTTCTCACAGCCCCTGCTAGTCCCACTGGTCTTCAAGTCAGCCAGGAAGAGGACTTATCTTTCTGGTGTTGGACCCCAGGGCTGGGTTTCCTAATATGTGGTTCACACCCCTCACTGTTTGGGGAGGGTCTCTGAGCCCATGCAGTCCCCCTCCTCTGCTGTATCCCCTCCTAGGGGCACAGGTCCTCACCTGATTGCTTCTCCTCTTTTCTTACCTGATTTCATGTGGATCTTTCATTACAGCCTTGGTTGTATAAGAGCATTTCTGCCAGTCTCCAGTTTGTTTTCAGTGAGAGTTGCCCCACATGTACAATAGATGTATTTTTGATGTGTTCATTGGGGGAGGTGAGCTCTGAATCCTCCTACTCCACCATCTTGATCTCCTTTCCCCATGTATTTTATTTTTTATTTCTATTTTTGTGTCTTTAAGTTTTTAAATCTTTTCTTCTACAGTGTCTTAATGTGTCACTTATCCCATCCAGTGTATTTTACATTTCAGTGTTGTTTTCATCTCTGGAATTTTTTTTTAGTGTCCCTTCTTATATAGTTAATCTTTTCTATATTTTCTTGAACATATGGAATATAGTTTCAGTAAGTTTTTAAATATCTTTTTGTATTAATTCTGTTATCTGGTAATTACTGAGTTGGTTTTGATTTTTTCTCTCCTCCTTATGGGTCATTTTTCCTGTTTCTTTTCATGCCTGGTGATTTTTAATGGAGTACCAGAGATTGTGAATTTTACTTTTTTATGTGCTGGGTATATTTTATTTCCAGTAAATATTCTTCTGGGACGCAGGTAATTTGGAAATCATATGACCCTTTGGGGCTCTTTTTTGAGCTATGCTATGTAGCACCAGAGTAGCATTTAGTGCAGTGTTAATTTTGCCCAGTACTGAATCCAAAGGCTTTTGAGTACTCTACTAAATGCGTTCTGAATTATGAGATTTTTCCACTCTCCCTGGTGGGAATAGTAACTCTTCTGGTCCCTGTGTGAGTTTTGGGTATTGTTCCCTTTAATCCAAGAAGTTTAAACCTCAGAACTGTTGATGTTTTGGCCCAGAGAATCCTTTATTCTGGGGCCTCGTCTTGGGCATCATAGGATATTTAGCAGCATCTCTGGCTTATAGTCACGTGATGCTAGTAGTGCCCCGCCTTCCCCTCTGAAAATTATGACAACCCCAAATGTCTCCAGATATCACTATGTCACCCAGGGGGCAAAATCAGTCTTGATTGAGGACCACTACTCTAATCCTTTCAGATGGTTCTTTCCCTGAGTTCAGGTATTTCTTCATGTACATGGAAAGATCAGTACTCAACCTAGACTCAAGTAAGACCGTCTGTAGGTTTTCAGAACATTCTTTCTTTCTGTGTAGTATGTGCTCTCTCTGTCTGGCTCTGCAAACTTGAGCTACCTTCTACTCTGCAGGTGGCCAGCTACTACTTCTCAAGATACAACCAGGTAGTAAGGTATGATAATTATATGAACCACCTCATTCGTTTCCCCTCTCTCAAATGCCACTGTCTTTTTTTTCGTAATGTCTTATCTCTTGAAAAATGTTTCATTTATTTATTATGATTTTTAGTTGTTTTAGATGGAAGGTAAGTCCAATCTGTCTTATTCCATCTTGAATGAAAGCTGAAGTCTCAAAAGTTGTCTTTTACTTTTGAAGGGATGTTTTGTAATACTTCTGACACTACACCCCCGAAAACATGGAAGTGGCAGGTCTTTGAGCCCTCATAGAGTTAATATCTCACTTCCAGGAGTTCAAGTGTGTTACCCAAGACTCCAGGGTACCAGCCACTCCTTGCTCATTCTCTTGTTCATTCTGTTCAGTCATCAAAATACATATGTAATGTCTTAGGTGGTCTAGATGGCTTCAGGTTATATTATGGTAGAGACTGAGAAAGTTGCAATAGCCCTTAGGCAAAACTGTAAGTTAATATTGTCCTGCACAACTGCCAACTGTTTCTTGTACTTTTTACTTTAGTAACTGGAATGGAAAAGAATACATTCACCAAATCAATACCTGAAGCTTAATTAATCATTCCTTCAGCAATATTATGTCTGGGACTTGCAGCTGTGCCCAGAGCTAAAATTTGGTTAAGTCTATGACAGTCTATAGTCATTTTTTAGGATCCGTCTGATTTTTGCAGATGATGCATGAGAAGGACTGTCACCCCTGCATACTTTTAAGCCTTTACTGGCGGCCCTAGTCTTTGCTTCTTTACCTCTTTGGAAAAGCAATATTGTCTTTTATTTACTATCTTGTTCTGGGGAATGGGGCAGTTTCAGAGGTTTCCACTTGACTTTTTCCACTGTGACAGCTTTTACCACATAGGTTCCTTTGTGGGAGTTATTCTAACTGCCAGATAAATAAATTCTAGTTATAAACTTGGGGAGTGGAGAGAGACAAGACTATTAGGTGGGTCTGCAGGCTCAGTGAGCTCACTATGAGCCAGACTTTTTCCAGGACTCTGTTTCTGACCTCAGCTCAGAAAGTTTTGGCTAGGAGGTTGTTTCTTTTGCCCCACAGAACCTCGACTTGGATCATTCTCTTAGTTCTATTCAGCTGGTAGCTGGTCTGGTCTAAGAAGGAATCACATATCCGGTTCCTTGGTGCTGTTTCATGTGGCCTTTCTCTTTCAATGAGGCTATTTTGGGCTTCCTCACAACATTGGTGCTCTCAGGGTATTTGAATCTTAGAAGTTACACGACCTCACTTCTGGCACATTCTTTGGGTCAGAACAAATCACAGGACCAACCCAGATCCATGCGGAGGGCACCTAGATTCCTACTTTTGATGAGGGAGTGACAAGGTCTCATTGCAAAGGAGCATATGGGATAAGACATATCATTGTAGCCCTCTTTGGAAGTACAGTTTATCATATCACTGCTCCATCTGCTGTCTTGTAGAATTTTATAGACCTTTTTTAGGTCTATAGACTCATTTGCGTGGTTTCTTCTTTTAATCTATTCATCTCTTTTTTTAATATATATATGTGTACTTAAAAATCTTTTTCCCTCTTAGTTTGGTAAGGATTTAGCAGAGATGTATGTGGTCATTGAATCCATCATGGTTAACTGGCAGTTGTAAGCTTTGGAATCAGAGATTATTGCTTTTTTTCTTAGAGCTTCCTTGTTGTCTTAGCATATTGGGGAAAAAGGTTGTCTTATGTGTCTTTTCTTTTTTTCTCTCTGTCATTTGATAATTCTCTTGTTATATATCAAAGAGAGTAGTGTTTGGGAGCAGTCTGCCCTGGTATAAAGGCATTACTCCTTGTAAGAGAATAAGGAGGTAAATTTTACATAGAGAATTTAAGCTTCTTTATAATCACCGTGCATCAGCGTTCTGTGGTAAAATACTCTTTTCTGTCAGGAATGTTCCTTGCTTCCACACTTTCCTTTTGCTATGCCATTGCTCTTAGCTGAGGTTATACTATACTACTATACTTTATTAACCTGGGTTTATTAATATCTAATTATCTGAATGAGGGCTAGAGAAATGTTCCCCAGTTCTTTCAGAGAGTGAACAATAGCATTGTTCCATTGGACGTCAGTTTTGTTTAGTGGTAGATTAATACCACCTTGAGTCTGTTTGAAAAGAGTTTTTTTTTAGAAAATCATATTTTAAGAGGAATATTGACAAACAGAATCATCTCCAGAGGAGATCAGTTAGGGTGCTTAAAGATCTGGAACCTGCAAATATTTAGACTTTGTTATTTGGAAAAAAAAAAAAAAAAGACTTAAGACAAGATAACTGTTTTCAAATATTTGGAGGTCACTAAAGAGGAAAGATTGCATCTGTTTAGAAATGAAATAGACTTTTATATGAAATAATGAGTTTTTTGGCATTGTTTGAGTAGAGGTTGTCAGCCATGCTGAGGAGGGGTTCCTGTGTGAGTTGAGGGAACTCTTCTAAACCTTTTCAGATCTATTGTAATTCAGAGAATTTGTGACTCTTCTGTAGTTAACAGTTGTGTCATAAATGGTTGTTTGCTTAAAATCAGAATTGTGGGATATCATTATATTTTTAAAAGTATATTTGAAAATTAATCTAAAGTCTTTTCTGTTCTACAGGACTTAAATACTATTTATTCTTATCTTCATGGAATGGAAATATTATCAAATCTCAGGGAACATCAGCTTAGGTAAGTGTGATGCTGTGTTTAAGAGCATGTGCTCAGGAGTTATTCAAATGAGTTTGGATAGATAGTTGCAGGGACCAAATCATTTAGGGGCTTTTTATAGGATATGCAAAGAAATTGGCCTTTCTCATTCCAGTTTTCCTTAGCCCTGGGACTTTGAGCAAGTCTTAACATCTAAGCTGCAGTTTTGTCTTCCATAAAATAGGGATAAAAAGATTACTTTTGTTGCAGCATTTCGAGTATTAAATGAGAATATTTAAAGCAAAGTGCAGTGCTCAGTTTGTGCTAGCTAGTGAAAACAGCACTTTCTCTTTGTAGTTTGTACTGATATTTATTGTATCAAATGCTTGAGATGGGCATGGTATGATGTAGTGTTATATTAAAGTGGAAGGAGCAAGACTCTTGATTTGGCATAAGCTCCTATGGACAGTACCCATAAACTTTCCAAACCTCATTTTTCTATTCTGTAAAATGAGTTTTCTCTCCTGCTACCTTGTCTCATTGTGATTATATTTGTAAAGATACTTTTGAGTGCTGTAAGCACTATTATAACTTTGCATAGTATTTTAATTAAACTGTGTTTTTCTTCCATGACCAGCTTACTTATCACTTTTTCTGGCTATTCTTTAAGTTTCTGGCTATGGACCAGATTCTAAATATAATTGTTTGGAATTTATTATTTTCTGTTTTCTGTGTAACATAATTTAGATATTAGTATATGCCAAGTAAGTGTATCAAGAAGAAAGAAAACCCTAGGGCATTAGTAGTAAAGTATTTTTAAATACAAGCAAATTTATATTTATTCAACAGATTTGTGTGTGTGTGATCATATTTTTAAACTCCAGTGAAAAATTTAGTGATAGATCTGATAATTTTCTGTTGTAATTATAACAATTTTTGAGACAATTCAAATAAAATAATTAAAAAAATTTTTACTTTTTAAAAAATATGTTAGATTAATGTCTGCAAGAGCACGCTATGAGAGATACAGTGGCAATCAAGTTCTTTTTTGGTAAGTATTTCCATAATTAGCTTAAATTAATGTTTAAAATTTAGATTGTTAGCATTGAAATTCATTTGATTCTGGAACAGTTTCTGTAGAGGAGATTGAAGTATATTCCTAAACTGTGAAATATAATGTACATAGGGCTCACAGAAGGTGTACAGTGCAATGAAGTTTAATAAATATATACACCTGTGTAACTGCTGTGCAGCGAATATGTAGAACATATCAGCTCTTCAGAAGGCTCTAGTCAACTGTCTTGGAAAGGTAATCTAGTTCTGATGTCTGTCACCTTAGATTAGTTTTGTCTCTGTAAATTTCATATAGATAAAAATCTGTTGGTCAGGCTTTTTATACTTCACAAATGTTGCAGATTCTTCCATGTTTTTGTATTCATTCTTTTTCAGTGCTTTACAGTATACAGTTATGTGAAAATAACATAATTTATCCTTCCCACTATTAATAAATATTTGGGTTGTTTCCAGTTTTTCCCTATCATGAATAGTAAGTTTCTCTGAATATTTTATTCATGTGTTTTTGTACCTCTATTTACTCATTCTTCTTGGGAATATTCTTAGGAATAAAAGCATTGGAAATGCACATGCTCAAATTTAAGAGATTCTTTTTTTAAAATAAATTTATTTATTTTATTTATTTAGTTTTGGCTGTGTTGGGTCTTTGTTGCTGAGTGCAGGCCCTCTCTAGTTGCAGCAAGCAGGGGCTACTCTTTGTTGCGGTGTGTGGGTTTCTCGTTGCGGTGGCCTCTCTTGTTGCGGAGCACGGGCTCTAGACACGCATGTTTCAGTAGTTGTGGCTCATGGTCTCTAGAGCTCAGGCCCAGTAGCTGTGACACACGGGCTTAGTTGCTCCGCAGCACGTGGGATCTTGCTGGACCAGGGATCGAACCCGCGTCGCCTTCATTGGCAGGTGGACTTTCAACCACTGTGCCACGAGGGGAGTCCCGGGAGCTTGTAACATTAGAATCTAAAATATGCATTTCATTTTATCTCGTGATTTTGTTTTTTGTTTTCCTGCTTACTAATGATGATGAATGATTTTCATGTTTTTATAGGCTACTTGGATAGCTCTTTTATGATCTCCTGATTCAAGTTTTTGACCATGTTTTAGTTGGGCTATCTTATTTCTGTTGATTTGTAGAAAATTTTTATGAATTCTGTATCTGAGTTCTTTGTTGGGTACATAAGTTGTGAATATCTTCTCCCACTGTGTGGCTTGCTTTTTTTACTCTATTAATGGCATCTTTTGAAGAGAAGAAATTTCTTACTTTCTCAGTTTTTCCACTTGTGATTAGTGCTTCTCATGTCCTATTTAAAAAAACAAGATCTTTCCCTTCCTCAAGATTATGAAGATATTCTTCTCTGTTTTTCTTCCAAAAATTTTGGCAACAGTGATCTCTTTCATTATATGTATGCAGCTGGTATAGAGAAATGGTATTAACTTCAGTGTTTCATTGCACACTGCGTTTGTCATTATTTCTAAGTATTTACTGGATTCATATGGATTTTAATAGCTTTATTTGTTCATTTGTTGATTCATTCACTTACTATTAAATGTTTGTCTGCTATACATTATGCTTAGCCTGGTGTAGAGTGGTGGGAAGAAACGGGATTTGTCCTTATGAGTTTATTGTATAGTGGGGGAGAGAAAGTTAATTAAAATAGCTACACATATTTAAGTGCTATCAAGGAAAAGTACAGATTTATAGATAAGTGGAACAGAATTGAGAACCCAGAAATAAACCCTTATATTTATAAACAGTTTCTATGTGTTTTTTTTTTAATGGCCTTGTAGCTGTGTAGCTAAGATGTGCACACAATGTGGGTATAACACAACTGAGTATTAAAAAGGAACCACCAGTGAACAGTTTATTTTTGATGAAGGTACTAAAGCATTTCAATTGGGAAAGCATAGTTTTTTCAACAAATGGTGCTGGGGTGATTGAGTGTTTATATGCAAAAACTTAATTTAGATTCTTATCTTACACCACACACAAAAATTAATGAGATATTCACTTTACACCCATTAGAATAGCTACAGTTGCAGGCGTGCGAAATGGGTAAAGGGGATCACCTGTATGGTGATGGATGGAAACTAAATTTTTGATAGTGAGCATGCTATAGGGTATACAGAAGTAGAAATACAATGTACATATGTTTTTTTGTTTTTTTGTGGTAGGCGGGCCTCTCACTGTTGTGGCCTCTCCCATTGAGGAGCACAGGCTCCAGATGGCCATGGCTGTCCGGCCAGGCTCAGCGGCCATGGCTCACGGGCCCAGCCGCTCCGCGGCATGTGGAATCTTTCCAGACCGGGGCATGAACCCATGTCCCCTGCATCGGCAGGCAGACTCTCAACCACTGCGCCACCAGGGAAGCCCTGTACATATGAAACATATGTTGTAAACCAGTGTTACTTCAATTAAAAATATATTTTAAAAAGTAACTGCAGTCAAGGGTAAAGAAGATGTGGCACATATATACAATGGAATATTGCTCAGCCATAAAAAGAAGCACAATTGAGTTATTTGTAGTGAGGTGGATGGACCTATAGTCTGTCGTACAGAGTGAAGTAAGTCAGAAAGAGAAAAACAAATAGTGTATGCTAACACATATATATGGAATCTAAAAAGAAAAAAAAAAAGGTCCTGAAGAACCTAGGGGCAGGACAGGAATAAAGACGCAGATGTAGAGAATGGACTTAAGGACATGGGGAGGGGGAAGGGTAAGCTGGGACGAAGTGAGAGAGTGACATGGACATGTATACACTACCAAATGTAAAATAGGTAGCTAGTGGGAAGCAGCCACATAGCATAGGGAGATCAGCCCGGTGCTTTGTGTCTACCTAGAGTGGTGGAATAGGGAGGGTGAAAGATGCAAGACGGAGCAGATATGGGGAAATATGTATAGCTAATTCACTTTGTTATAAAGTGGAAACTAACACACCATTGTAAAGCAATTATACTCCAATAAAGATGTTAAAGAAAAAAGTATCTGCAGTCTAAACATAACAAGTGTTGGTGAGGATATGGTGACACCTGGAATCGTCATATATTTGTGGTGCAAATGTAAGTATAGCCACTTTAGGAAACAGTTTGGCAGTTTCTTAAAATTTTACCATATGACCTAGTAATTCCACTTTTACATATTTACCCAAGAGAAATGAAAACACGTGCAGAGACTGTACATAGATGTCCTTAGTAGCACTATTCATAATAGCCTAAAACGCGACATAATTAAATTGTTCAGTGAATAGATAGATTAAAATGCTCTGCATCTGTATAGTGGAATACTATTTGGCAGTGTAAAAGGGAATAAAATGCTGCTACACACTACAGCATGGACAAACCTCAAGCATATTATGCTAAATGGAAGAAGCAAGATAGAAACATCACATATTACATGATTCCATTTATACAAACTGTCCAGGAAAGACAAATCTATAGAGACAGAGCAGGTTATTGGTTACCTGGGGCAGGGATTGACTGCAGACGAGGCATAAGAGATCTCTTTGTGGTGATGTTTGCACAGTTCTTTTCAGTATCATAAAAGTCATTGAATTGTGCACTTAAAATGAGTGAATTTGTGGTATATTGATTATACCTCAGTTAAGCTGTTTAAAAATTAGTATAAAGAGTTACCCAAATCTGTATTTGGCTAATCATAAACAAAGGAATTTCTAAAAAATGAATGTGGAAGTTAATTAAGTAAAGAGTTTAAATTCAGAGATTAGTGGAAGCAGAGAAAAGAATGTGTATAGTTGACCTTAACTGGGAAGCAGCATGATAGAAAGAGTGAAAATAAACCACTATGTTCAGTGCTTCGAGCAGAGAGGAAGAAACAGGAAGAGAGGGGTGTGGAGAGCCAGGTGGAGACCACCTTAATAGTTTTTGTTCTTTATTTTAGGAGCAGTGTGAAGCCTTTGAAAGGAGTAAGATCTGACAAGATTAAATATGCCACTCTTCTCTAGGCTAAATTATTCTTAGATTCATTTGCTTGCAAAGAGAAAGGAGATAGCATGGCCGCATGTTAAAAGACTTTCACTTTCCTTGTGTTTACTCATCAGATGCATTGCCAAACTACTCTGAGAGTGGAATTCTCTGCAAGGTTTGAACAGTTTCTGATTCGTGAGCTGGCATGGCTCTCTTGGTAGTAGGAGTGAATTTCAGGATTTTTCCTCCGTTTATAGTAGAATTTCCTGACAACTTTGTGACTGTTTCAGCAAAGTGAGATAAAACTTAAGAGGCTTATGGTAGCATCCAATCATAACTTTCTTCTGTCTTGATTTTGGGCAGAATTTTCTTTTACTGATTTTTATTCCTTCTTGTACAAAAGTCATGTTTCAAAAGAATTAGAAAGTAAAATTTCCAAACAAAGAACCTTAAGTAGGAGATTTTCAGCCATTTGTATCTTCCTTCTGTGAAGATGGAAGGGATGGATATAAAGAACTTTAAAGTATCTTCTGGAAACTTGATGATACTTTTTTCTTATGGTAGGCAATAGGATTCACCCAGAAAGCTCATCCTGGGTGCTATGTAGAGTGGTCTGGAGGCTTAGTTTTCTGGGTGGAGGATGGTACTATTCATTGAGAATGAAAAAAATGAAGCTTGAAAGAAATGATAGGTAGATTTTGAACATGTTGAAGCTGAGTTGTGTGTTAGATATACAAGCTAACATGTCAAGTCGCTAGCCAGATAGATATACAGTTCTCCAGCTCAGAGGAAATGTTTGTTTTATAAAATTAGAATTGTCTACATATTGGAATTAATTGAAGTTTTAGGTATGGTAAATTAAAAGTACTTTAGAGAAAGAGAAAAAGATTAGATTATAAAGTAACATCTAACAAGATTCTTGGTTTCCATTGGAGATTTAACTGAACTAAAAGTGATGATGGACTTAAGTCATCTGATATTCTTTTATCCCTCAGACACACATAAAGTGAAAGATTGGGTAGGCATTTAATGTATTTCTGTCAGAATAAAATTTAAGAGAAAGAGGTAGATCCAAATTATAGTTGATCATGAAGATGGAACATTGATAAACTTGTGAATTCCAAACAGTATTGTCTTTAATATACGATAAACTTGTAATATACATAAAAGTTATCAGAAATAGAATTTTTTTTTTAAGGTTTTTTTTTTTTTGCAGTGCGCGTGCCCCACACTGTTGTGGCCTCTCCCGTTGTGGAGAACAGGCTCCGGACGCGCAGGCTCAGCGGCCATGGCTCACGGGCCCAGCCGCTCCGCGGCATATGGGATCTTCCCAGACCGGGGCACGAACCCGTGTCCCCTGCATCGGCAGGCGGACTCTTAACCACTGCGCCACCAGGGAAGCCCTAGAAATAGAATTTTTTAATATGCACATGTAGTACAATATTTAAGTTAATCTTCATCAAATGTGGTGATCCAGTACACAAAAATGAGGAATGGGGAGTTACTGATATAAATTAATAAGATAGAGCTAATAAACATACATTTCTGAAGCCTATATCTTAAGCTAGTGATTATGTAATATATGAACATGGTCTGTATGAAAGCTTAGGCAACAGGCAAAATTTCCAAGGAGAGTTAATTTTTAATGATTTATGATATTATTAGAATATTTTTCATGTTTTGTATTTTGTACTGAATGCATATACATGTGAATGTGTGTATTTATTTACTCATCTATTTACTTATTCATTTAAACAGTTCAGAAACTATTGCCAGATGTTGGTATATCCTGCTTTCTGGATCTGTGCTTATGAAAGACTCCATGGTTTTGCCTCCTTGCAGGTATGTTTACATTTGCTGTTTAGTGCATGTGGTAGGCAAAGTTAGATTACAACTAGTTATTTTATTTCTTATGTTAAACTATTTTTATGTAGATGTGTATTTTCTTTTAGTAGGTGATACATTTTAGAAATGTCCTTTTTGGTACTATTTGAAGTACTTGGCAGGAATCAACTGATATTTCATATTTCTTGGGGGTATAATCTATAGTTTACACCATGGCATATTATACTGCTATTTGATCTTTAGTTGTATGTGAGATTTGATCTCATTTATCTGATGGTTTTGCATTCATTGCTGTTAGTTATAGGGAGGCAATATATCTTTATAGTTAAGAAATCGTTTTTTAGAGTAATGCGAACCAGGCTAGTATCCTGATTTTGTCACTTATTAGTTTTATGACTTTGGACAAATTATAGTTTTCTTGTATGTAAGAGGATAATAATAGAACCTATTTAAAGTGCCTTATGAGGTTATAGCAAGCTACTACTCAAAGTTCTCAATGGAACTCTGTAAAAGTTGACATTCTAGAGCCAGACTGCTTGAGTTCACATCTTTGCTCTACTGTATAATACTTTTTGGACAAATTACTTAATCCCCTTGTGCCTCAGTTTCCTCATTTGTAAAATAGGGACAATAATAGGATGTATTTCATAGGCCAGCTTTGAGTAATAAATGAGTTTATATATATAGAGAAAGAGAGTTCTTAGAACAGTGCCTGGCTGTTACAAGTAATTGTTAATTATCATCATCAGAATTATTAGGTAAAAGAAGAGTGGTTGGAAAGATGATCAGATATAGTATTCTTAGAGAATTTGGTCTGTTAGTAATTCTTAAGATTTTGGGGCCTCAAATTATAATTTTGTGACATAAAAATGTACTTTTTTGGTGACTTTCCCAATAATGTTGAGAAGAGATTTTTAGGCTTTTAAGGTAAGACTTCTAATTGCAGCTAAATTAATTTAGTTGCAAAACTATTAAATTTAAGTATCAAGGTACATTCTACTTGACAGATGGTACGAGACATCTCAGTTTTGATGCCATTTTTAAAGCCATGTCTTTATTCTTGAAACTTTATATCATCAACTTTTAGTTAAATGAAATCTGTACTTCTTGATTAGTAGTATAAAGCATATTGTTGACTGTTTTTACAAATAAAATACATAATAGTTCTTGGTTATTTAAGCCTTTTGGGTATTGTTCCTTTCTACTATGTTTCTGAAAGTCACTTTAGTGATTTGTAATGAGTTAGCTACTGACACAGAATAAGCTGGGTTGATACTGACTACAGTTATATTTTAAGATTATTAGTATTGTTCTTTTGAATATTTTATCACCCTTTTCTGCTGTTAGGAATAGTCAAGGACTTTATGTAGCCATTAATCAGCCACAATAATTCACCATGAGTTTGTGATCAAGACAATGAAGTTTATCTTTTAAATAATTGATAGTATGAGTTTGTTTTGTTTTGTTTTGTTTTTTCTTTTTTTGAGCTGTACCACTCAGCTTGTGGGATCTTAGTTCCCTGACCAGGGATTGAACCTGGGCCCACGGCAGTGAAAGCACCAAGTCCTTACAACTGGACTGCCAGGGAACTCCTGATAGTAGGAGATTTGAAAACAATAAAGTCATGGAATGCTTTAATGTAACCATCATGAACTTCACAGCAAACATGATTGTAGAAGTCTATTTAATCGTTATTTAGAGAGCAGCTCCTAGGTAGGAGATTTATATTTTGTGTTTGAGAGATACTTGTATTAGGTTATTGTTAGGATTAAATGAGTCAATACAAATAAAATACGTAGAATAATGCTTAGCATATATTAAGCATCAAATAATTTTTGGCTTCTGTTCATTATAATAGTGTTGGGATATGATCATTATGGTAATCAACAGATATGAGCACTACCTAGTATAAGACAAGGAATAATAGTTGTTTTCTAGGTTATAAAAATACAGCCTATTTCTCTAGATATTAAGGTATTTGTTACTCCCTTATCAGTGAGTAGACAGAAACCACACAGTAATTTGAACAGGGACAGTTTAAAGAATTATTAACTACTTTAAGAAGTTAGGTACTAAGAAGGATAAAGGAACTAAGGGACAGAGTACCCAAGGAAGGAACAAACTTGAAAGGGGAGCCCTCTCCCCAAAACTGAAATTCAGAACTTGTTGGTGAATATGTTACTTGTAGCCCAATAGCTAATGGAGAAGTTCACTTGGTTGCCCTGGGCCAGAGCTGTCCACAGTTACTGAGTCAAGGCTGGCAGGAAGAGATCCTCTGACCAGGACCAGTAAGCAATAAAATCCTCCCTCACCCTCACCCGGCCCAGGGTGCAGATGGGCCCTGAGGCTGGAGATAGGATGTCCCTTTGCTTTACACACACATACCCCGTAGAGCAAAGAATACTTTCCTACTGCGGTGTCCTGATACTAGCACCCTTTACTGACAGAGCTTTAACATTTCCAGTTGGCCAAAGGAGAATCTTGACAAAATCCAGATGCTTTATTACAAAGTAAATTTGAAACTGAGAGCAAATACATTTGAACTTGAGAGGCAATAAATGAATGGTCCAGACCACTCTCTTGGTTACTCAATTTTCATTCTGAACACATTTGAGCTTCCATCCAACTCTGTTTCCACCTAACAAGATGTAGCTATCGTTCATATAAGTAAAGAAGTTCCTACTCTCTCCCCAAAATAAGGAGATGCACAGTCCCAACAGTCATTACTCGCTGTTGATTACATATTCCATCACAGTACTCTGAATATTCTGTTAACTACAAACTACTTTGTAAAGTTCACCTCCAACAACTTATGTATAAAATAAATATGGGGAAGAGAGGGAAGAAGAAAATGGTTAACGTTTACACAACTCCAGACATATACACAATATATAGTCCTTGTTTCTGTAACTGCTCACAAGCCCGTAGTTGGTATCTCTCGCTTCCTTTTTTTCACCACCCATTCAGTGCTTCAGCCTCAGCCAGAATTTCAGCTGTTCTGCGTTCTTTACCTGATGATGGGCACAAAACTTTCATTTCTGAAGGATCCTTAATTATCCTGCCCAACCCACCCCCCGTCTTTTGGTTGCCATTAGTTTTCCATTAACCTTTTTTTTTTTTTTTTTTTCGGTATGCAAGCCTCTCACTGTGTGGCTTCTCCCGTTGCGGAGCACAGGCTTTGGACGCGCAGGCTCTGCGGCCATGGCTCACGGGCCCAGCCGCTCCGCGGCATGTGGGATCTTCCCGGACCGGGGCGTGAACCCACGTCCCCTGCATCGGCAGGCGGACTCTCAACCACCACACCACCAGGGAAGCCCTTCCATTAACCTTTAACAGTGGACTTGAAAGTACTACAAGGAGCCTAAATGAACCCCCTGGGCTTCAGATGTAGTTCTCCTGGCCCCCATTGTATGCAGCAACTCAGTTTCTCCTTGGTGATTGGGATCAATCACTCAGGCCAGTAGAATAACCCCTTTTCCTGCCTTTTGGTTCAGCGGCCAGGTGGAAGTCTCTAATTCAGTGGAACCGTTGCTGTTTCCATAGCTAGACATAATCTAAGACTAAGAATCAAAACCAGCAGAGCTCACAGTTTTAGGGAGGGGAAGTAAAAGTTCTGTGAATGAGTTATTAAGTATAACACTGAGAAGAGCCACTCCTGTTTCCACGCCTTGAATATCAGACCCATGTATTCTGGCTGTTGGGGGAGACAAACCATTGCTGTACTTCTGCTGCTGCTGCAAAATGAGTACCTTGATTGAAAATGGTGCTGTCTAGAGTGCCGAGGCAATAGATAGGCATTTTGTGAGCCTGTGGATAGTGGTGCTGACAGAAGCATTATGGGCAGGAAAGGCAGATCATTTCCAGAATATGTGCCTGTTCCAGTGAGGACAAATATAGTCCTTCTCCATGATAGAAAAGGTCCAGTGTAAATAATCTGCCACTAGGTGACTAAATAGTCCTCCTGAGGAATGCTTCCATATCAGAGACTCAGTATTGGTTTCTGCTGTTGGCAGATTAGGTACCCAGCAGTAGCATTGGCAGTTGAGCCGCTGCATATTTTCCATCTCTGTCACAATAGCCACTTCATTTGTGGGCCCATTGAACAAGCACTGACTGGGGAGAAAGAGTTTGATTGACATCCATAGAGCATGTTATTTTGTTTACCTGTACAGTGGATGCCCTTTGTGCATTCACAGGGGACACAGGTATCTTCAAAGTCTGTATCCATTTTGAAAGAGGTCCTTCCATATACCTCTTCCCAGACTTCCTTGTTACCAGTCTTCCAGTCCTTTTCCTTCCAAGTCTCTGACTATTCAACCAAACCGTTAGTAACTGCCCCCATGAATGTCTAGATATTGATCTAATAATTCTGGCTTCTCTCAATCCAGATAAAATGGACAACCAAATGTACTGCTTGAAGTTCTATTCCCTAGAAGGATTTTCCTTCACTACCTTCCTTCAGGGTCACCTTTGAGTAGGGCTGTCCACTTTGGGGTAGTACTAGCATGTTGTGCAGACTTATCTGTGAAATAGGCTCAGGTTTTTTCTTCTTCTGTCACCTGGTCATAAGGGACTACCTGGGTGGGCATAGGCACAGATTGAGGTGGAGGAGGCAATGCAACAGGAATTGGTGTTGAAGGAGTCTGAGCCACCTGCTCATGCAACTTATTCTGGACCTGGGTGAACTTGATCTCTTATATACCATATTTATTTGATAATAGATTGCTACTGCTCATGCCCAAGCCTTATGGCTAGGAATGCAGTTCATGATAGGAAGTTCAGGCTGCATAGTCACCTGATGTCCCATGATTAGGCATTCAGCCTCTACCAACGCCCAGTAGCAAGCCAGAAATTGTTTCTGGAAAGTAGAATGTTATTTGTAGAAGAGAGCATGGATATTTCAGAAATTCTAGAGACCTGTACTGTCATTCTCATATTAGTGCTTGTCGGACACTCCCTAGAATATCACTATTTGCCATGAACACTAAATAATCCATCATTGGATATGCTGGATCATAAGGCCCAAGTAGTAGAGTGGTTTCTACTGTGTCCTGAACTTGGCGGCAGCCTTATGGGCAACTCTGAAGATGGGTCAAAGTAGCACACTTCATGTGTTACCTCCAGAATCTGAGAAAACTAACCAAACATTGTGTCTCTTCTTTTGTGCTAGATGGTATGCGGTGCAGCAACTTGTATTTCACCTTGTAGGTGATATGTTGTAATGCCCCAAATTACGGAACTCCCAGAAATTTGACTGAGGGGGCAGGTCCTTGAATTTTTATAGCATTTATCACCTAAACTCTAGTTTGCATATATTTTAATGAAGCATCTAAAGTGCAGCCCCTTATCTTGTAATGAAGTTTTATATGTAATTTAAACCAATAAAATATATTTTACAGTTTACAGTAAACAAAGGAGAAAAGGAATAAATCAAATCTGAAATATCATTGTTTTTCTTTTGAAATGGATTTAGTTTTTTCTAGAATTGAGTCAATTTTCTGTTTGTCACCGTAAATTTTCAGTGTAGCTCAAGAAAACAAGACTTCATTACTGTGATTTTTATTTATTTATTTTTAAAATAAATTTATTTTTTAAATTTTTGGCTGCATTGGATCTTCGTTGCTGTGTGCGGGATTTCTCTAGTTGTGGTGCGTGGGCTTCTCATTGCGATGGCTTCTTTTGTTGTGGAGCATGGGCTCTAGGCGCCTGGGCTTCAGTAGTTGTGGCATGCAGGCTCAGTAGTTGTGGCTCACGGGCCCTAGAGCGCAGGCTCAGTAGTTGTGGCGCATGGGCTTATTTGCTCCGCGTTACGTGGGATCTTCCCGGACCAGGGCTCGAACCCATGTCCCCTGCATTGGCAGGCAGCTTCTTAACCACTGCGCCACCAGGGAAGTCCCATACTGTGATTTTTAAATAAAATTTAATGCGTGTATTCATTGAAACATTCATTTATGCAGCAAATAAGCATTGATGGTCATCTCCATGTAAGACACTGGCATTAAGAAAAAAAGACTGACTTAACTTGGTGGAATGGGATGACTGCTTTGTTTATTTTTTTATTTTTTTTGACTGCTTTGTTTAAAAAGGGTCCTTGTGTGACACGAGAAGAAAACTTTATTGGGGAGGCGGCTGTGGGAATGGATTCTACAAATAAGCAGGATTAGGTTGGCAAAGAAGGAGGGAACAAGTACTTCAGTCAGAATATCTCAAGCACTGAGAGATAATTCATTTAGAAAATATTTATTGAGTACCTGCATGTGTCAGGCACTCTTCTAGTCATTGAGGTTGGGAAGGGTTAATCACCTTTCACCAGCACTGTAAATAGCATTGTCCTTTTTCTAAAGACGTAATTTTTAGAATAATATTTGTTTGACAAAGTAATGAATTTGTACTGTTCGAAAGTCAAAACAGTATAACAAGTTGTACTTTAAGAAGTATTTTTCCCACTTTTATTATTATCCACGCCATTCAACCCACCCATGTAGAAAGCTAACCACTTTTATTAATGTCTTACATATCTTTCTAGATTTTTTAAATATATGTGAACAAAAACAAATGCATATTCTTATTTTTCCTATTTCTGACCCAAGTAGGAAGTTTATTCAGTAGTTTTAACTCCTTTATAGTGAAATAAATGGGGAAAAGTGCAGATAACCTAAATGTACGTGTTAATAAATTAGTATAAATTGAACATTTGCCTAATCACTACCCTCAGATCAAGAAACTGAAATTTGTCAGCACCCTGGAAGGATCCTTGCTTGTCGTTTCTCAAATCAACTCTCTTGCTTTCCCCCCAAAGATCATCATTTTCCTAAATTTTAATCAATCTTGAATAGCTGTAGAATTTTAGCTTGAGGATATGTACTGTAGTTTAGTTTTGGTTACTTTTGAATTTAACAGGAATATACTCTTCCATTCTTTTTATATGCCTTCTTTGGCCTAATGTTATGAGATTCATCTGTGTTATGCATGTAGTTAGTTCATTCTCATAGAATATTTCATTGTTTCCATAGTTGAGGGCTATTAAAAGTAAAGCAGCTGTGAACATTCTTGTACATTAGATGCACATGTTACATACCTGTAGGTATACCTATCAGAAAATTGTTGGCTTATAGGATGTGCCTGTTTTCAGCTTTAATTGTTCATTGCAGGTTGTATTCCAAAGTGGATGTACCAATTTACACACCCAGGAGCAGTGCATGAGAATTCCTATTGTTCCACATCCTTAACAACACTTAGTATTGTCATTTTTAATTTTTTTGACTGCTTAATTTCAGTTATTCTGTTGAGTGTGTTGTGTGTGTGCGTATGTGTGTATCTCTTAGTTTTGCTTTGCATATTACTGCTTGTTGATGAGTGAGTACATTCTCATTTAAATAACCTCTTTTGTAAAGTGCTTCTTCAAGTCTGTTCCTCATTTTTCTAATGCATTGTGTTTTTGTTATTGAGATGTGGAAATTCTTTGTGTATTCTGAATAAAAATTCTTGCTTGGTTATTTATATTACACATATCTTTTCCCTACTCTGTGCCTTGTATTATTTATTCTTTTAGTAATGTCTTTGGATGAGCACAAGTTCTTAACTCTAAATAGAGCAATTCAGTCTTTTCCTTTTTGTCTTCTTTGCTTAAAAGATATTTCTGTAGCTGAGATCATGAAGGTATTTTCCTTTTTTACTTTCTAGAATTTTTCTCGCTTTTCTTTCACATTTAGACCTGTAGTCTACTTAGAATTGGTTTTTGAGTATGGCATAGTGTTGCATGATTTTCCATGTGGATTCCTGTATGTTCTTCTCCCACCCTCATTCAGTGCCACCTTTTTCAAAAATCAAATATCCACATGTTTGTGTGCCTATTTCTGGGCTCCTATTCCATTATGTTTTGTTTATCCTGCTTGAATACCACATTGTTGTAATTATCATAGCTTTATAATGTGTCTTGAAGTTTAATAGAGAAACTATTAGTGAGAAACTGCTGAACTGTGTTTCACAGTGGTTGTACCATTTTAGACTCCTACCAGCAATGGATAAGAGTTTTGTTCCTGTTTTTACGTAGTCATCAACATGTGGTGTCCCCAGTCTTAGTTTAGCTATTCTAGTCACTGTGAATTAGTTTTAATTTTCATTTTCCTGCTGAATAATGATATTGAGCACTTTTCCTTGTGCTTATGGGTCATTGCTTCCCCTATATTCTTTTGTGAAGTATCTCTGTAAGTTTGTGTGTGTGTGTGTGTGTGTGTGTGTGCGCGCGCGTGCGTGCGTGCCTGTTTTAAGGTTGAGTTATTAGTCTTTATTATTGTAGAAATCTGGAATACATTCATGATGCAAGCTGACAGGTATTGCATGCATTTTTATCTCATTTGATTTGCATTTTCAGTTTCTTAAGTCAGTCCTATTTAACAACTTTATTAAGTTATAATTGACATAAACTAAACTGCACATATTTAAAGTTATAATTTGATAAGTTTGACATATGTATACACCCATAAAACTACCAATAAAGATAGTGAACATGTCCAACCCCATCATAATTTCCTCAGGCCTCTTCGTAAACCTTGCTCATCCTTCCTTGCTCTGTCCCTTCATCCCTAGAGATCACTGAATCACTGATATTTTTGGGGGGGAGGGTGTCACTATAAATCAGTTTACATTTTTTAGAATTTTATATAAGGTGAAGCATATAATATGTACTCTTCTCTGGTTTCTTACACTCAATAAAATCATGTTGAGGTTTATCCATGTTATGCATATCAATATTTAACTTTTATTGCAGTATCCTTTTTTTTGGATATATCACTATTTGTTTAGCATTCAACTACTGGTGGACATTTAGGTTTTATCCTATTTTTAACTAGTGTTGCTATGAACATTTGTGTCCAAGTCTTTATATGGACATATGCTTCCATTTCTCTTGAGTAAATTTTTAGCAATGGAATAGCTGGGTTAGAAGTCTTCATGTAGACACATACTTTGATTTATTTTGAGTATATACCTAGGAATAGCTAGTGATGTTATTATAGTCTATAGTTAAACATCCAGCAGCACATGAGAGTTCCAGCTATTCCGCGTCATATCCTTACTAACACTTGGTAAGGTCAGTATTTTTAAGTTAACATATCGTAATTTGTATGTGGTGATATCTGATTGTGATTTAAATTTGCATTTTCCTAAAGACTAATGATGGTGGGCATCTTTTCATGGGCTTATTTGTCAATCATACATCTTTTGTGAAGTGTCCTTTTGAATCTTGCCCATTTGGGGAAGGGTGGCTTATGTGTGTGGGGGGTGGGGGCGTTGGCAGAGTTGTTTAATTTCTTATTTTTGAGTTTCAGAAGTTCTTTATATATGCCGTATACAAGTCCTTTTTTTTTTTTTTTTTTGTGGTAGATCAGGGGAGGATCCATGGTGATGGTGGAGGTGGTAGCAGTAGTAGCAGTAGTAGTAGTAGTAGTAGTGGGTTTTTTTTTTGCGGTACGCTAGCCTCTCACTGTTGTGGCCTCTCCTGTTGCGGAGCGCAGGCTCAGTGGCCATGGCTCACGGGCCCAGCCGCTCCGCGGCATGTGGGATCTTCCCGGACCGGGGCATGAACCTGCGTCCCCTGCATCAGCAGGCAGACTCTCAACCACTGCGCCACCAGGGAAGCCCTACAAGTCCTTTAACAGATGTGTAACTTGCAAATATTTTCTGCCAATCTGTGGATTGTGTTTTTCATCTGTTAATTGTTTTTCAAAGTGCTGAAGAACTTAATATTGATGAAGTGCAGTTTATCAAGTTTTTTTTTCTTTAATGAACTGTGCTTTTGTTGTATGTAAGAAATCTTTTATTAACCCAAGGTCACTAAGAATTATCTTCTATAATTTCTTCTGCAAGTTTTATAGTTTTAGATTTTACTATAATCTGTTTAGGTCTGTGATCTACTTAGAGCTAGTTTTTTTACATGGTGTGATATATGGATCTAATTTCAGTTTTTTACCTATGCATAATCAATTAGTCCAGCAGTATTTGTTGACAAGGCTATCCTTTCTCTGAATTACCTTTGTATAATTGTTAAAAATTTTTTTTGGGTGTGAACTTTTTTTTTTGAATTTTATTTCCTTTTTTATACAGCAGGTTCTTATTAGTTACCCATTTTATACATATTAGTGTATATATGTCAATCCCAATCTCCCAGTTCATCCCACCACCAGCACCACCCCCACGCCAGTTTCCCCCATTGGTGTCCATACGTTTGTTCTCTACATCTGTGTCTCTATTTCTGCCCTGCAAACCGGTGATCTCAACTTTTTATTTTATATTTGTTTAAATTTAATTGATTTATTTTTCTACCTGGTGCCAGTACCACATTGTCCTGACAACTGTAGCTTTATCATAAATGACAGAATAAGGTAGTATGGGTCCTCCAACTTCGCCAAGTTCTTTTGGTTACTGTAGGTTTTTTATAATTCCATATGAATTTTGGAATCAGTTTGTTAATTAAAAAAAAAAGCCTGGGATTTTGTTGGGGAATGCATTGAATCTTTAGACCATTTTGGGGAATGTTGACATTTTAACAGTCAACTCTTGAACCATGAACAAGGTGCATCACTCTTATTAACTTAGGTCTTCTTAAATTTCTCACGGCAATGTTTTGTAGTATTCAGTGTTCAGGTGTTGCATATGTTGATCTTATATTTTGTATCCTTACTAAATTCATATATGAGTTCCAGTAGCTGTTTTATAGGTTTTTAGGATTTTCTAAATAAGTGATTTTGTCATCTGTGAATAGACAGTTTTGCTTCTTTCTTTTCCTAATGTGAATGCCTGCCCCCTCTCCTACACTGTTTTCCTGCCTTGTTGCACTGGGAAGAAACTACAGTACAATGTTGAAGAGACATAGTAAAAGTAGACATCTTTTACTTGTTCTCAGTTCAAAAGGGGAGTTGGTGATGGAAAGGTGGAAACATTGAGTTTTTCACCAAGTATAATCATAACTCTAAATATTTCGTAGATGTCCTTTATCTAGTTGCCTGTTTGTAATCTCTACTTTCCTGCACCCTCATCATTAGGCAACCACTGCTCTGCTTTCTGGCATATAGATCAGTCTACTATTTTATATAATTCCTACTATTTTATATAATTGGAATAATATGTTGTATAGTTTTTTATAGCTAAGATTTTTCACTTAGCATAATGTTTTGGGGATTCCTTCATGTTGCTGTGTATATCAGTAGCTCATTTTGTAAATTTGCTCAGTATATTCCATTGTGTGGATATACCACAAGGTATTTATCCATTCATCTATCGAAAGACATGAAGTTTGTTTCCATTTTTTGGCTGTTACAAATAAAGCATCTGTGAATATTTATGTACAAATCTTTGTACGAAAAGGTGCTTTTTTTTCCCTTAAGTAAATACCTAGGAGTACAGTGGCTGAGTTGTATCGTAGATATGTTTAACTTTTTAAAAAACAGCCAAAATGTTTTGTTGAGTGGTGTTATCATTTACATTCCCACTACCAGTTTTTGAGAATTCCATTTGCTCAGCATCCTCTTCAACACTTGAAATGATGGTCAGTCTTTTAATTTTAGCTATTCTGGTGTGTATGTAATGAGATCTCATTTTGGTATAAATTTTCATTTCCATGATAACTAATCATATTTAGCATTTTTGCATGTAGTTATTGACCATTCATGTATCTTTTGTGGAAAGTTGACTCAATTCCTTTGAGGTGGTCTTTTTATTTTTGAGTTATATTAGTTATTTATATATCATACATAAAAGCTCTTTGTGAGTTATGTGTATTGCAGATATTTTTCCCAGATTGTGTCTTGCCTTTTTATTTTTCAGTGGTAACTTCTTTAAGTGTGGTAACGTCCAAAGGATGATTTTTTCCTTTTATTTGAAGTACTTATGTGTTTTAACTAATCTTTGCCTACTCCAAGTTTGTAAATATTCTCTTTTGTATATTCATAGATTTCTTTTTTTTTTAATAAGAGTTTTATTTATATATTTATTTTTGGTTGTGTTGGGTCTTTGTTGCTGAGTGTGGGCTTTCTCTACTTGCATCAAGTGGGGGCTACTCTTCGTTGTGGTGCACGGGCTTCTCATTGCGGTGGCTTCTCTTGTTGCAGAGCATGGGCTCTAGGTGCGTGGGCTTCAGTAGTTGCAGCATGCAGGCTCAGTAGTTGTGGCTCACGGGCTCTAGAGCACAGGCTCAGTAGTTGTGGTGCGCGGGCTTAGTTCCTCCACGGCACGTGGGATCTTCCCGGACCAGGGATCGAACCCGTCCGCCTCCCCTGCATTGGCAGGCGGATTCTTAACCGCTGCATCACGAGGGCAGTCCCAGACAGTTTTCTTAAAATAGCTTTACTGGTGTGTAATTTACATAGCATAAAATTCACCCATCGTGGGCTTCCCTGGTGGCGCAGTGGTTGAGAGTCCGCCTGCCGATGCAGTGCCCCGGTCCGGGAGGATCCCACATGTCGCGGAGCGGCTGGGCCCATGAGCCATGGCCACTGAGCCTGCACGTGCGGAGCCTGTGCTCCGCAACGGGAGAGACCACAGCAGTGAGATGCCTGCGTATTGCAAAAAAAAAAAACAAACAAAAAAAATTCACCCATCATAAGTTTACAGTTTAATACTTTATAATTAATGTATACATTGGTGCACCACAGTTTTAGAAGACTTCCATTACTTGAAAAAGTTCCTCATGCTCTTTTGCAGTTAATCTGATACACTTTCTGTCTCAATATCTACCTCCTGCAAATATTTAAAAGTGGTATTTTGTTTTGACTTTTTTCACTTAGCATAATGTTTTTGAGGTTCATCCCTGTTTTAGCCCATAACAGCTGTAGCTTTTCCTTTTTTTAACTTGTTAAATTGTATTTTATTCTATAAAGTTTCACATTTTGTTTAGCCATTCATGAGATGAAAAATTTGAAAGTTTTTATTGTTTTATTTTAGGGGCTTTTATGGATAATGCTGCTATAAAGATTCACATACAAGGCTTTACATGGGCTGTGTATTTTTGTTTCTTTTGTAGATATCCGGGGGTATAACTTCTGTGTCGTACAAATATATATTTAAGTTTTGAGGAAAGGGGCAAATTGTTTAAAAGATGACTATTATTTTACATACTGACCAGGAACATATCATGGATCTAGTTTTTCTGCATCCTCTCCATCACTTGATATTGACAGTCTTTTGATTATTACAATTCTAGTATGTGTTTAACAGTATCTCAGTGATTTAAACTTGCGTTTCAGTAGTGGCTAGTATTGTTGAGGATATTTTCATGTGCTTATTAAGCATTCCTATACCTCTGTTGAAATGTCTGTTCAAAGTGTTTCTCCATTTTTCATTTATATTGTCTGTCTTATCAAGTTGTAGGAATTTATATGCTTTGGATACAAGTTTTTTATGAGATGTATGATTTTTAATTGTGTGTTTTTTTTGTCTTATCAAGTTTTAAGAACTTAGATGTTTTGGATACAAGTTCTTTATCACATATATGATTTGTGTGTATTTTCTTTTTTCTGTGGCTTGTCTTTTCCTTTTCTTCATAGTATCTTTTGAAGCACAAATATTTTGCATTTTGATGAAATTCAATTAATTGTTTTTTTCTTCAGAGGATTGAGGTTTTGGTGTCATATCTAAGAAATCTTTGTTTAACCTAATCTCACAATTATTTTCTCTTATGATTCTTTTCTAGAAGGTTTTCAGTTTCAGCTGTTATATTTTGGCCTGTGTCTATTATAACTTCACTTTTGTTTTTGTTTTTGTTTTTGTTTCTGTTTCTTTTTGTTTTTGCTTAAGGATAGCCAGTTGACCCAGTGCCATTTTATTAAAAGGCATTGAATTGCCTCGGTACCTTTGTTGAAAATCAGTAGACCGTATATATGTTTGTTTATTCTAATATTTTAACTAATATTTACTCTGTTCCATTTAACTATTTTTCTATCTTGGTACCAATCTGCTGTCTTAATTATTGTGGCTTGTTGTAAGTTGTCAAATCAGTATTGTAGGTCTCACAACTTTGATCATTTTTAGAATGGTTTTGATTGTTTGTTTGTTTTTCCATATAGAGATAAGGATCTGCTTGTTGATTTATAAATCCTGATGTGTTTTTCATAAGAAATGATTTATTGTTTATTTCAAAATAGGCTGTGTTTTTTACAGCAATTTTAGGTTTACAGCGTGGAACAGAAGGTATGGAGATTTTTCATATACTCTCTGCCCCTACTCATGCATAGCCTACACCATTATGAACTTCTCTCACCGAAGTGGTACATTTGTTATGGTTGATGAACCTGCATTGCCACATCATTATCACCCAAAGTACATAGTTTATGATAGGGTTCACTCTTGGTATTGTACATTCTGTGTGTTTGGACAAATATATTTCCACCATTATATTGGGTTGGCCAAAAGTTTAATTCATTTTTTTCTCATAAGATGGCTCTAGTAGCACTTAGTTGTCTTAAACTTCATTCGAAGCAATTTTGTTAGATTGTATGTGACAGCTGTCATATCAGCGTGCATTTTTTAAAAACTTATCAAAATTGGTGAATTCTTGTGCAGCCATTTTAATATTGAAGATGGAAGAAAAAAGCAACATTTTTTGTCATATTATGCTTTATTATTTCAAGAAAGGTAAAAACACAACTGAAACACACAAAAAGATTTGTGCAGTGTTTGGAGGAGGTGCTGTGACTGATCGAACATTTCAAAAGTGGTTTGTAAAGTTTGATGCTGGAGATTCCTTGCTGGATGATGCTCCACGGTCAGGTAGACCAGTTGAAGTTGATAGTGATCAAATCGAGACATTAATTGAGAACAGTCAACATTATACCTCGCAGGAGATAGCCGACATATTCAAGATATCCAAATCAAGTGTTGAAAATCATTTGCACCAGCTTAGTTATGTTAATCGCTTTGATGTTTGGGTTCCACATAAGTTAAGCAAAAAAAACCTTCTTGACCATATTTCTGCATGTGATTCTCTAATTAAACGTAATGAAAACGTTCCATTTTTAAAACAAATTGTAATGGGAGATGAAAAGCGGATACTGTACAATAGCGTGGAACAGAAGAGATCGGGAGGCAACCGAAATGAACCTCCACCAACCACACCAAAGGCCGGTCTTCCAAAGAAAGTGATGTTGTATGTATGGTGGGATTGGAAAGGAGTCCTCTATTACGAGCTCCTTCCGGAAAACCAAACGATTAATTCCAACTAGTACTGCTCCCAGTTAGACCAATTGAAAGCAGTACTTGATGAAAAGTGTCCAGAATTAGTCAACAGAAAGCACATAATCTTCCATCAGGATACCACAAGACCGCATGTTTTTTTTTATGACCAGGCAAGAACTGTTACAGGTTGGCGGGGAAGTTCTCATTCATCTGCCGCATTCACCAGACATGACACCTTCTGATTTCCATTTATTTCGGTCTTTACAAAATTCTCTTAATGGAAAAAATTTCCATTTTCTGTAAGATTGTAAAAGGCACCTGGAACAGTTCTTTGCTCAAAAAGATAAAAAGTTTTGGGAAGATGGAATTATGAAGTTGCCTGAAAAATGTCAGAAGGTAGTGGAACAAAACAGTGAATACATTGTTCAATAAAGTTTTTGGCAAGAATGAAAAATGTGTCTTTTATTTTTACTTAAAAGCCGAAGGCACTTTTTGACCAACCCAATAGTATCGTACAGAGTAGTTTCCCAGCCCTAAAATTCCTCTGAGTTCTACCTGTTAATTCCTCCTGTCCGCCAACCCCTGGCAACCACTGCCTTTTATTGTATTCATAGTTTTGCATTTTCCACAGTGTCATATAGTTGAAATCATACCCGTATGTAGTGTTTTCAGATTCGGTTCTTTCACTTAAAAATATACATATAAGTTTCCTCCATGTCTTTTCATAGCTTAACAGCTCATTTCTTTCAGCACTGAATAATAGTCTGTCATCTGAATGTACCATAGTTTATTTATCCATTCACATGCTGAAGGATATCTTGGTTGCTTCCAAGTTTTTGCAGTTATGAATAAAGTTGCTGAAACATACAGGTGCAAGTGTTTCTGTGGACATAAATTTTCAACTCCTTTGGTAAATACCCAGGGAACATACTTACTGTCATGTGGTAAGCATATTTTTAGTTGTGTAAGAAATTGCCAAGCTGTCTTCCAGAGTGGCTGTACCATTTTGCATTGTTAGCAGCAGTGAATGAGAGTTCTTGTTGATCCACATCCTAGGCAGCATTTGGTGTTGTCAGTGTTCTGGATTTTGGCCATTCTCATAAGGCATAGTGGTATCTTGTTGCTTTAATTTGCACTTCCCTAATGACATATGATAAGGAACATTATTTCATGTGCTTACTTGTCATCTGTATATCTTCTTTGGTGGAGTGTCTGTTAAGGTCTTTGGCCCATTTTTAAATTATGTTGTTTGTTTTCTTATTGTTGTTTTAAGAGTTATTTGTATGTTTTAGATAACAGTCCTTTATAGTAAGTCCTCTACATATGAATGAGTTCTGGTCCAAGAGTGCATTCGTAAGTCCAATTTGTTCTTAAGTCCAACAAAGTTAGCCTAGGTACGAACCTAACATAATCAGCTATATAGTACTGTACTGTAATAGGGTTATAATACTTTTCACACAAATAATACATAAAAATGAAACACAAAAAATAAAACATTTTTAATCTTACAGTACATTACCTTGAAAAGTACAGCAGTACAGTACAACAGCTGGTGCTTCTTAGCAGTACCAGCTACATCACTGCTGCTTTTACACTTGCTTCTGGACATCCTGGGCTTGAAATAAAGATACTGTACTACTGTACTCTATACGTACTGCACAGTAAAGTACAGAAAAGCACAACCACTTGTAGAGGATGCACACACGCGACAGTGTATGCCAGACAGGTGAACTAACACGTGACTGGACATGCAAACACACGTTCGCATCTTTGAAAGTTCACACTTGACGGTCCATATGTAGGGGGACTTATTGTATCAGAATTACCTTTTCAAATATTTTCTCCCAGTCTGTAGCTTGTCTTACTCTTTTAACTATGTGTTTTGTAGAGCAGAAGTTTTTAATTTTAATGAAGTTCAGCTTCTCTATTAGTACTTTATGCATCATGCCTTTAGTATTGTAGTTGCAAAAGTCATTGCTATAGCCAGAGTCATCTAGGTTTTCTCCTGTGTTATCTTCTAGAATTTTATACTTTTGCATTTTTCCATTTAGGTCTGTGGTCCATTTTGAGTTAATTTTTGTGAAGTGTGTGTCTAAATTATTTTTTTACATGTGGGTATACAGTTGTTTCAGCATCATTTGTTAAAAAGATTAACTTTGCTCCAATGTGCTGCCTTTGCTCCTTTGTCGAAGATCAGTTGACTATATTTATTGAGGTCTATTCCTGGACTCTCTATTCTGTTCCATTTATGTATTTTTTCACCATTACCACACTGTCTTGATTGCTATAGCTTTGTGGTAAATCTAGAAGTCTGGTAACATCAGCCCTTTATTTTGTTCTTCTCTTTCAATGTTGTGTTGACTATTTATCCACAAAATAACTTTCTGGAATTCTGACTGGGATTGTGTTAGGTCTATAAATCAAGTGGGAAGTACTGACATCTTCACAACATTGAGTCTTCCTGTCCATGAACATGGACTATCTCTTCATTTATTTAGTTCTTTGATTTTTTTTTCAGAGTTTTGTAATTTTCATCATACAGATTTTATGTAGATTTTGTTAGATTTTTACCATAGTACAGTTGACCCTTGGAGAACACTGGTTTGAACTACGCAGGTCCACTTACACGTAGATACTTTTCACTAAATTCTGCAGTACTACAGGATTCGAGGTTGATTGCATTAGCAGATTTGGAACTGCTGGTATGGAGGGCTGACTGTAAAATTATACTCAGATTTTGGACGGAGGAAGGTTTGGCACCCCTAACCCCTGCGTTGTTCAAGGGTCAACTATTTCATTTTGGGGGGATACTAATGCAGATGGCATTGTGTTTTTTATTTCAAATTTTACGTGTTCTTGCTGGTATATAGGAAAGCAGTTAACTTTTGTATATTAACCTTGTATCCTGCAACCTTGCTATAATGACTTATTAGTTTTAGGAGTTTTCTTTGTCAGTTTTTTCAGGTTTTCTCCATAGATGATCATGTCATCTGAGAACAAGGACAGTTTTATGTCTTCCTTCCCATCTGTATACCCTTTATTTCCTTATCTTATTATATTAGCTAGGACTTCCAATACCATCTTGAAAGTGGTGGTTGAGAGGGAACATCATTACTAAGTTCCTGTTCTTGGTAAAGCATTGAGTTTCTCACCATTAAGTGGGATACTAGCTGTTGGTGCTTTGTTGATAGTCATTATCAAGTTGAGGAAGTTCCCCTCCATTCCTGGTTTATTGAGAGTTTTATCATGATTGGGTGTTACTTATGGAATGGGAAGGAAGAAATAAAACTGCCTTTACCAGTTTCTGTATGTAGAAAGCTTTAAGGACCTACAAACTTAACTACTAGAACTTAGAGTATATCAGGGTCACAGGATATAAGATCAATGTATAAAAACCAATTGTATTTCTTTATACTAGCAATGAATAAAATAAAAATGAAATTAAGGAAACAGTGCCATTCAGAATAGCATCAAAAAGAAAAAATATTAATTTAACAATTAATTAAAATTTAATTAATTTTATAAAGTGTAAAACTTATACAGTAAGTCCCCTACATACGAACGAGTTCCATTCTGAGAGCTTGTTTGTATAAGTCCACCAAAGTTAGTCTAGGTACCCAACTAACACAGTCAGCTATATAGTACTGTACTGCAGTAGGTTTGTAATCCTTTTCACACAAATAATACACAAAAAATAAAGAAAACATTTTTAATTTTACAGTACAGTACCTTGAAAAGTACAACAGTACAGTACCAGCTACATCACCGCTGCTTTTATGCCTACTTCCAGACATCCTGGGCTTGAAATAAAGATACTATACTACTGTACTTTATACAGTACTATACAGTAAAGTACACAAAAGCACAACCACTTGTAGAGGATGCACGCACATGACAGTGTATGCCAGGCATGTAAACTAACTTATGTGATTGGACATGCAAACCCATGTTCCCATCTTTGAAATTTCACAACTTGAAGGTTTGTATGTAGAGGACTTACTGTAAAATGAAAAATGTAAAATATTACTAAGTGAAATTAAAGAAGATATAAATATATGTAGAAACAATCCATGTTCATACACTGGAAGATGAAATATTATTAAGTGCAAGTCTCCCCAAATTAATCTGTAGATTCAAAATATTCCTGGACTTCCAGTTTCCACTAGGCCATGTAAGAATCTTGGAAACTGCCACTCTGTCCTAATAACAAGTAAAAAGTTGAACTGAAAAATCAGTAACCTTTCTTAGATCCATAAGGGAAGTGAGGTAACAAGGGCAATCTGCTGTCCCCAAATTAGAATGACAGACAAATACAGAAAATCAAAATTTAAAGCAGCAATCTCTGAGGGAGCTAGTGCCAGGGTAGGGAAAATTGAACTGTAATTGTTTTTTGTTTTTTGTTTTCATGGTACGCGGGCCTCTCACCATTGTGACCTCTCCCGTTGCGGAGCACAGGCTCCAGACGCGCAGGCTCAGCGACCATGGCTTACGGGCCCAGCCGCTCCGCGGCACGTGGGATCTTCCCAGACCGGGGCACGAACCCGTGTCCCCTGCATCGGCAGGCGGACTCTCAACCACTGCGCCACCAGGGAAGCCCCAATTGAACTGTAATTGATGAACTGCTGGAAGCTCAGTATGGACTACTCTGAGAGTTAAAAAATCCAGGGAGACACAGTCATTGAAGGGATCTCCACACTTTGAGTTTTACCTCACGGATCTCTGCCAGGTTCTCATGCTGAATAACAGAGAAAAAGCCCATGTGCTCCTGGCAGGGGGAAGGAAAAAGGAACCATTTTGAAATATGCCAGAGCATTCTTCTTCAGAATGTCTGCTGTTAGGAGAAACTATTCCACCAGAGCCTAACAGACCTGCAGAAAAGGAATACCCAACTCATGTTGGCTCTAGCTTTTTGTATGGAGAAAGGGAAGTAACTCAGCGCTAGCCCACTCTAGCAATCCTGTCCCACCTAAAAGAAGGAAAAAAACTGAGAAATGTGTGAAGTTCACAATCCACAGGCAAAGGCTCACTAAAGGTATGAGACCTAATCATAGAACTGTAAAATGCTTCCCCTTCCCTCACACCTTACTGGCATATGACTAAAGGCCTAATTACAGCAATTCTTTTTATCCAGTACATCATGTCTGACTAGCAAGAAAAAATTACAAGGACTTCTGAAGGGCAAAAGGCACAGTTGGAAGAGACAGAGCAAACATAAGAACCAGATTGAGATATGGTAGAAATGAATAAAAAGAATTGCACACTGTAACCAAGTGGGATTTAACTCAGGTGTACAAGGCTGGTTCAACAATCAAAAATCAATTAATCCATCACATCAACGGACTAAAGAAAAATCACATAATCATATCAACAGTTATGGCTGAGTTTTGAAAACTCTACTCTCAGTAAGTGATAGAATTGCTAGACTGAAAAATTAATAAAGATAAAACTTAAATATTATTAACTACTTTGATCTAATACGTAATTTTTTTTAGACTTAAGAGATCATTCTCCAATATAGAGCATATTCTAGGCCATAAAACAAGTCTCAGTAAATTAAAAAGGATTGAAATCATACAGAGTTTGTCCTCTGAGTATGTTGGAGTTGAATTATAAATATCAGCAGAATGTGGAAATTGAAACAGTGCCTTTGTAACTGACCCACAGGTCAGGGAAGAGTTGACAACAGAAATTAGAAAATATTTTGAAATGAATGAAGATGAACATGCATCGTAATTGATGGAATTCAACTGAAGGACCTTAGAGGGAAATTTATAGCACTTTTATGAGAAATGTATAGTCTCAATTCAATCATAAATTTACAGCTTAACAATAAGAATAACAAAGTAAACTCAATGAACAGAAGTAAAGTTTGAGTGGAGATCAGTGAAATAAAAAACAGAAAAACAGTAGAGAAATCAATGAAATGAAAAGCTAGTTCTTTGAAAAGATCAACAAAATTGTTAAACCTTGAGTTAGACTGATCTTTTAAAAAAGAAGACACAGATTTTTAAAATCAGGCATTGAAAGGGGATATTACCATCCTACAGAAATTAAAAGTATTGTTAGGGGATTTTATGAGCCAGCGTATACCAACAAATTGGGCAAATCTTAAAAAGATTACTGTAAATGCACTCAAAAAGAATTAGAAACTTTGAATATACTTATACAAAGTAAGTAAATTAATAATTATACATATTCCCACAAAGAAACGCCTAGGCCCAGATGGCTTTACTGCTTGTGTTCTCAAATATTTAATGAAGAAATAGGGGAAGAAGGAACATTTTCAATCTCTTTTATGAGTATAGTATTGTCCTGATGATGTAGTATCATAAGAAAACTGCAAATTGTTATTTCTCCTGAATATACATGCAGAAATCATTAACAAAATAACACCAAATCAAATCCAGGAATGTATTAAAAGTATTAGACATTGTGACCAAATTGGGTTTATCCTAGGAGAGCAAGGAATTTTAACATCCATAAAACAATTAATGCAGTATTCTCCATTAGTAAAGAAAATAGACAAAAACTACATGATTTTTTCAGTAAACAGAAACAAACCCAAAACAGATAAAACCCAAAACCCGTTCATGATAAAATTTTTAAAATATTAGATATGTGGAAGGAAGCTTCCTAACCCTTGTTTAGGACATGTACAAAAAAGTCTGTAGTGATGAGAATTTTATAATTTCCGTTTCATTTATATTCTCCGATCCATTTCTAATTTTTGTTTATGTTGTTAAGATCTTTTTTTCTGTATTAATATCTGGTTGTTTCATCACCATTTATAGAAAATAACATCTTTTCCCCCATAGAATTCCCATGGCACTTTTGTCAAAAAAATCAGTTGAACTTGTATATATGGGTTTGATTTTGTTTTCTCTCCTGTTTTATTGACCTATGAGTTAATCTGATGCCATACTATCTTGAGTATTCTAGCTTTATAAAAGTATATCTTGAAATATAAAATATTCCACCTTTGTTCTTGTTTTCCAGAATTGGTTTAGCTATTTTAGGTCTTTTACATTTTTACATAAATAGAATCATTGTGTCAGTTTCTCTAAGGCAACTTGTTGATTATATTGAATTTGTAGAATGTTTCAATCCATAAACAGGATATATCTTATTTTATTTGGGACATCTTTAATTTTCTTGGCAATGTTTTATAGTGTTTTAGTTGACAGTTTTGTACAGGTCTTGTTCATGTTTTGGTAAATTTGTCTCAAGTTTTCTGTGTTTTTATTCTGCCTTTAATGAAATTAAAAGACATTTCTGATTTTTCATTGCTAACATACAGTAAAAGGGTTGACTTTTGGATGTTAAACTTGTATCCTTCAACCTTGGTAAATTCACTTATTTCTTTCCTTTTAATACTTTATTTTGTTTTATTTTGGCCACGCCATGCTGCTTGCAGGATCTTAGTTCCCTGACCAGGGATCAACCCAGGCCACAGCAGTGAAAGCACCAAGTCCTAACCACTGGACTGCCAAGGAATTCCCTAAAAACAGAATGTATAGAATTTACTTAATATACAATCATGTCATCTCCATTGCAGCTTTTCTCATGCCTTTCTTGTGTAAATTATTGTACCAGGAACTCAAATAGTTGATGAGGGAGTGTGTTGCTTTTTTTTAAAAAATATATATTTGGCTGCTTCGGGTCTTAGTTGCAGCACATGGGTTTCTCTAGTTGAGGTGCGAGGGCTCAGTAGTTGTGGCGTGCAGGCTCTAGTTGTGGTGCACAAGGGAGTGTTTTTTTATATCAGTACTCTAGCTGATAAATTCAGTAGGAATACGGTATTTGTTTTTCTCTTTCTGACTTCGCTCTGTATGACAGGCTCTAGGTCCATCCATCTCACTGCAAATAGCCCAATTTCATTTCTTTTTATGGCTGAGTAATATTCCATTGTATATATGTGCCCCCCCATCTTTTTTTTTTTTTTCTTTTTTTTTGGTGGCACATGGGCTTCCCACTGCCGCGGCCTCTCCCGTTGCGGAGCACAGGCTCCGGACGCGCAGGCCCAGCGGCCACAGCCCACGGGCCCAGCCGCTCCACAGCACGCAGGACCCTCCCGGACCGGGGCACCCTGCGTCCCCTGCATCGGCAGGCGGACTTGCAACCACTGCACCACCAGGGAAGCCCTGCCACATCATCTTTATCCATTCATCTGTCGATGTACACTTAAGTTGCTTCCATGTCCGGGCTATTGTAAATAGTGCTGCAGTGAACATTGTGGTACATGACTCTTTTTGAATTATGGTTTTCTCTAGGTATATGCCCAGTAGTGGGATTGCTGGGTCATATGGTAGTTCTATTTTTAGTTTTTTAAGGAACCTCTATACTGTATGCTAACACATATATATATGGAATCAAAACAAAACAATGGCTCTGAAGAACCTAGAGGCAGGACAGGAATAAAGACACAGACGTAGAGAATGGACTTGAGGACATGGGGAGGGGGAAGGGTAAGCTGGGATGAAGTGAGAGAGTGGCATGGACATATATACACTACCAAATGTATAATAGATAGCTAGTGGGAAGCAGCTGTGTAGCATAGGGAGAGCAGCTCTGTGCTTTGGCCACTTAAGAGAGGTGGGATAGGGAGGGTGGGAGGGGGACGCAAGAGGGAGGAGATATGGGGATGTATGTATATGTATAGCTGATTCACTTTGTTGTACAGCAGAAACTAACACACCATTGTAAAGCAATTATACTCCAATAAAGATGTTAAAAAAAAATTCAGTAGGAATAATTAGAATTATAAAATGCCTTTTTCAGTAGCCCCTAATAATACTTTAGGTCTAGGCACTGATCAAAAATGGATGCTAAAACTAATAGATGGAAAATTGAGAGGAAACTTTATAATGGACATATCAAGTTGACACTGTCTGAAACCACTCACGATTTTTTATTTATTTATTTGTTTTTGACTGCGTTGGGTTTTCGTTGCTGTGCGCGGGCTTTCTCTAGTTGTGGCGCGCGGGCTTCTCATTGTGGTGGCTTCTCTTGTTATGGAGCATGGACTCTAGGTGTGCGGGCTTCAGTAGTTGTGGTGCATGGGCTCAAAAGATGTGGCTTATGGGTTCTAGAGTGCAGGCTCAGTAGTTGTAGCGCACGGGCCTAGTTGCTCCGCGGCATGTGGGATTTTCCTGTTCCCCTGCATTGACAGGTATTCTTAAGCATTGAGCCATCAGGGAAGCCCAGCGATTTTTAACACTACTAAAAAATGGGAAAACCAGACATTGTGTCTACATATGTGATGTGGTAGAACATTCCATTAGGTCTTTTTTTTTTTTAAGCTTCTGTTTCTCTGTTGTATTCATGTTTATTTCTAGTTTCTTAAACATTTGGAGCATACTTAGAAATAGTTGTTTCGGTGTTCTTGTCTGTTGATTCCCTCACTGCTGACAGCTCTGGTTCTGTTTTTATTGATTGGTTTTTCTTTGGCTGTGGATTATATATTCCTATTTGCATGCCTGTTTTTTGTTTTGCTTTACTGGATGTCGGACTTTGCAACTTTTATGTTGCTGGGTTCCAGATTTTGTTGTATTTCTTTAGGTAGTATTAGGCTTTCTTCTGACATGTACTTTAGCTAATTGGAATCCATTTTGAGTCTTAATATTTGTTTGAATGAGTCCAGCACTTCCTTAATGTAGGACTAATTTATCACATTACAAAGGAAATGGATTTCTGAAGATTCCACCTGATGCTCCATGTATTATGTGGTCTTTCCACTGTGGCTAGTATTTGTATTTTTCTCACATTTTCATATTATTCACCCAAAGATTCAATGGAACCTTTCTGAAGATCACCAGAGCACATATGTGCACTCATGCATGCCCTCTTGTGCACATTCTTGTTCTTTCTGTCTCTCTTCCTCTCTCTCTCTGCTGCTCCCTCCTTTCCTTTATCCTGCCCTATAAATGTTAAAGATCTTTCCTCCATCACCTGCACCCCAAAACTGTCTCTGTCTCTTCAATTCAGTGAGATTGGCAGGCTCTGTTAGGTTTCTCCCTTCTTGCATTGTGGCCTAGAGATTGCCTGTACTTAGTAAAATTGGGATATTGTAGGGGTCATTTTAGTTTTTTAATTCCCTCTCTAAGGAATCACATCCCTGTCCTGCCTGCTTTCTGAAGTCTTGAAACTGTTGTTTAATATGTTTTGTCTGATTTTCCAGTTTTTTCACATAGGCGAGTAAATCCAGTCCCTGTTATTCCATCTTGAATGAAAGCAGACTTTTGCAAATTTCCTTTTCATTGTTTTATGTATTAGATGAGGTAGGAATATTTTGGGGAAAATACAAAAATAATACAGGCTACTGCTTAAGAAAAAACAGCAGTGACTTTTTTGCTATGTTCAAAAGTAAGTTTCTTTGGATTTTGATTAGGATTTGGCTATAAACTAGTATTTGTATGTAACCTTATACTTTGTGGAGAATTGACATTTTTATAGTATTGAGTTTCTTTGTAAGTGTATGTTATATCACTTCTTTTATTAAGCCCTATTTTCAGTCCATCAATAAAATTGTGTAGTTGTTTTTTATAAATGACTTCTATATTTCTTTATTAAGTTTATTTTTTATAGTTTTGCTTGTGTTATTGGAATTTTATAATTATTTTTGTAATAATAATATATTTTATAATTAGCCGTGGTACTTCCATTTTGTAATATTTTAGAGTGCTTTTATAATTTCTTTTATGTATACTCTGCATATTAAGTATGTTGACCTTTTGTGTCTCTAGTATTTTTTTCTATCCCACCTTTTAAAAAATTCAGTTTGTCTTTTAAAATGAAAACATCAATTTTTTCCTTTATGAGTGCTTTCTCTTTTGATTTGCTTAGAAATCTTTCTCTCAGACAAATAACATAAAAATACTCAAATTTTCTTTTAGTACTACTGCAGTTTCAATTTTTTCCAAAGAGCTAGCCAGTGGCTCCAACACTGTTTTTTAAAAATAAACCACTTCTGCATCTCAGTACATTTTTTAGTATATTCAAGTGTAAGTATTTTTAAAGTTTTTTTTCTATCTGTTATCTAATATCGCTCTCAAAAATTTACTTTTTAAAAATATTCCATAATTGTGGCTTCACTCTTTAGTAAATATGGTTTTACCTGAATTCAACACATATTAATAGATGTTCAAAATTTGAGATTAGGCAGATATCTTTTATAATCAGTTTTAGAGACTAGTTAAAGGCAGAATTTTTAAAATAATTATGACCCAACTGTGTATTGAGACCACTTATATATATCTCGGCAAGTAAAAGGAAGTTTTTGTTTTGTTTTTTTAAAAAATCTTATTAGTGTACCTGATAGGATGAGAATTTCTTGGTTAACATGTAGGGGTTTTTTGGTTCATTTTTTCTATATTGATGCATTTTATTTATAACCTTTGCTAAAGAAATTATTTTTCTGTTTTTATAGTTTTGGTAAGCAGTTTGGAGGAAAAAGAGGATGTGATTGTCTTGTATTAGAGCCTTCAGAAATGATTGTGGTAAGAATTTTAAAGAATACTGAAATTGTTTTTTGATATGCTTCATTTTCAACTTTAAATGTAGTAGGCTTTTAAACACTCAAGGAAGTTCCATTACTGTGACTTTTTAAATATTTTACTAAGTAGCATCAAACTATATACCAAGTTCGATACATTTTCATCCACTTTAAAGTTTTTTCTGATCCTTGAAAGGGATGCAATTATATATAAAATGTTGCAAATTTGGTAATTTCTTTTACTACTTCTATCAGAAAATTTAAATAAGAGCTCTGAAAGGGGATCCTGATTTTCCTATTCAATTTAGTTAATAGTCTTTGAGCATCCATGTTCTGTACCCTGGACTTGAAGGAAAGAGGTAGAAAAAAAGAGATACAGTTATATCCAAGTAAGAAATGGTTTAGATCTTAATAGTTTTACTTTCAGAGTGTATTTAAGGAATAATTCTTTACTTTTTCCTGAGAAAGCTAGGTAGTTGATGTAACTATAGAAAATAAGACTTTTTTTCCTTACCATTTGAAGAATCCAGAACACAGCGGCCTTTTGCCTTGTTCTGAGATGACCTTACTAGAAAATAGTTAATACTGAATGGACTCTTTGTCCTACTAGCATCTCATGTAAATGATCATGTCATCTGATTTGATTTAAACTTGAGAAACGAGGTTGAATTCTTAATGAAGTCTTTTAATATCAAGGCTCAAAACTAAACCACATTTCCATTTCATGGTGTTACAGTCAGATTGACATCTTCAGGTAGATTCTGTTTTCTCTTCCCTAAACTGGGTCATCTACGTTATCGTGAGCTTAGTGTCCTAAATTTCATATAAACCACTGATTTTAAGCTCCTAAAAGGCAAAGATTATTTCTTGTTCTGTTTGTGTCTTCCATAGTATTGCAGAGTGCTATCTGCATAGTAAATATTCAGTGAATGTTATTTGTTTTCAGGTTTGTTCAAGGCTTAGACTATGTATTGTTTTACATTTATTTTCTTTAAGTGTTGGTATACATGGCATATCTGTTAAGTTCTCAGAACCCTTTCCTCTGAATAAATGCATTGAAGGACATGGCAAGAAAACTGCCTCAGGCAGTACTGTTTTCTCAGTTATTTGTCTGTTGATGTATTTTATATTTCTCGTACTTTATGGGAAAAAAATAGTGCTTTTGCCATAGTGTTCTCATATACAGTTGACCCTTAAACAACATGAATTTGAGCTGCTCAGTACCTTACATTCAGATATTTTTCAGTAGTAAATACTACAGTACTACACAGTCTGTGGTTGGTTGAATCTGTGAATACAGAGGGTGGACTATATACGTGAATTAAGCTCCATCCACCTTGTACGTTGTTTTTTTGTTTCATTGTGGTAAAATACACTTAACATGAAATTTACCATTTTAGCCATTTTTATTATTTTTATTTTTTTATTTTTATTTTTTTGCGGTACGCGGGCCTCTCACTGTTGTGGCCTCTCCGTTGCGGAGCACAGGCTCCGGACACGCAGGCTCAGCCGCCATGACTTATGGGGCCAGCCGCTCCGCGGCATGTGGGATCTTCCCGGACCAGGAACGAACCCGTGTCCCCTGCATTGGCCGGCGGACTCTCAACCACTGCACCACCAGGGAAGACCCCATTTTAGCCATTTTTAAATGTACAGTTTAAGATATTAAGTTAATTACTAAAGTTATTAACAATTAAATTAATTTTCCTTTGAGATTAAAGGGAGGAGTTGTACTTTTCTTGCCCCAAACTGGGAGTTAGCCTTTTCTGTTTCTAAAGCAGTGTTTAGAAACCAAGATCTGGCAGCCGGCTGTTTTCATTGCTCCAGGTGCTTCATTGCTTGTAGGGCCTTTCACTGGACAGAGCTAGAAAATGTACGCTTGAGTGTATGTATACACATACATACACACATATATACACCTCTGTATTTATTTCTTTGTTTCTGTGTACCTGTTTAAAATCTAGAGTTTATTCTGTTTTTCTCATTTTGCTTATTTGTACCTCCTTTCACTAACAGTGAGAAACTTGGTTTCCATCATCATCAAAACATTTACTGACACCTAAGACAGTTTTAAAATTGCTTGCTCATAACAATGTAGAAATCACTACTATCTAGAGTATTAACATACTCTAGATAGTATTTTAAGTGTACATATTTTAAGTGTACAAACATATTTTAAACGTACAATTCATTGATATTACAAATGTATGCCACTTAAAACCTTCCTCTGTCAAAATATGAAATAATTCCATCACCTACCTTATAAAGTAAGGAAATACTCAGAGAATTATACGGACCTGGCAAAAGGACAGAGGAACGAGATTGAAGGGAGTCCCATTGGCCAAATCTGGGACAGTTTGAGAATCCAAATAAAAATGTATAGTGATTGATGGTACCCTACTGTATAATAAAGAATTTGTTAATTTCTAATGGTATGAATGAATGAAAAGGAAGAGTTCTTCCTGATAGTTAAATACCAACTAATAAGTCTAGAAGGAATGATTAAGTTAGAAAATCGTTGATGAATGCCAAAACTTGTGACTAATGTTTGTTGAGAAACAGGATACTTACGTAGTCTCATTGTATTTCCCCACAAATCATTTATGAAAGGAAAAATTACCAAATTTCTGATGGGGAAATGTGGAGGAAACCACTATAACAAAAATTATTGCTACCACCATCAATATAGGCAAAAAGTGATACACTACTCATGATATGATGCACTGAGGAGGACAGAACATCACCTCTGAGACATATTCCTGCCAGAAATGCCTGCCTGCAGCTAATCAGTAGTAAATAGCTAACAAACCAAATGGAAGACATTCTAAAAATTGAGGTCCTATACTCTTTAAATATCCCAGTGTCAAGAAACATCACAGAAAGACTGAGGAACTGTTTCATATTAAAAGAGAAAAAAAGAGATATAACTAAATACAGTGCTTTTTATCTTGCATTAAATCTTGGAGGCAGGAGAGGGGAGTAACTATAAATGATAATGTTGGCACAGTTGGTGAAATTTGAACATGGACTGTGGTTTAGATAATATTGAGTTTACTGATTTTGATTATTGTAGTGGGGTTATATAAGACAAAATTCTTGTTCTTAGGAAATACATGTTGACATATTTTAGGGTCAAGAATCACCCTCTCTTCAATTTATACCCAAATGTTTTGGGGAAAAAAAGTATGTGTATATATAAAAATTTTAAAATCACCCCAGATAATCACATCAAGTATATATATTTATGATTGGTAATTTTTAAATTCCAAAACAGTATTTTATTGATGATCAGCATAGTTAAAAATGCTCTATGAGTTATAGGAGAAAATAATCTAAAATAATTTTAAGATTTTTGTTCCTGAAGTTTCTGAGGATTTTGTTTTTATTCCACCATATTGATGAATCTTGAGTTTTTTTTCAGTTTTTCACTGTTATTACATCCTTTGAAATACAAAATTGTACTGAACATTTTGTAATAGCATAAATCTTTGATACCTTAGCATATTTTTTAGGTGAAATTATTTAGAATTCATAAAAATGCTTGGTCCAAGTATACATGTTTATAAGTAATGCTTACTATTTTGATAAGTTCTATCAAATACTTTTATTACGTGTGTATTTCTACAAATTTGAGTAACCACTGGTGATTGGGAATGCCTGTTTCTAAACACCTTGCTCATCACCTGATAGGTTAGTCATCTTAATCTGACACATTATAATGAAATCTCATTTTAAATTACCTGTGCATATTCTCATATGCTTTAGGGAGGGTTTATTTTTCTTATTATCCGTTTATTATCAGTTTATAATATTTCTTATTATCTCTTGCCCATTTTTCTACTTGGATTATTCCTTATTTGTTCATGAGAGCTTTTTATCACTAGATAAATGAACCCTTTTGTTGTAAGAAGCTGTTTATCAGTTTTTAACTTTAGTCTGAAGTAAATTTTATGTCAGTTATAATTTTTTTTAATCTGTTGAGTTTTTTTCCTCTTATGACTTTTTGAAGTCATGCTTATTAGAAAGACCTTCCCATGACAAGATTATTGAGCTTTTAAAATCTGTATTGCTTTATAGAATTTTATTAGTTCATTGTTTTAATTAAACTTTTAAATCTTTCTTCTTCTGGGTAGCTGAAGACAGCGGTAACCACTTAACTACTTGTCTCCCAGTATTTCCTCTAAAAACAGTGTAGAACTACAAGAAGGGTATAAGAAATCTATACACAAACCATGCTCACAGCATAACTTGAAGACAGAGGACGCTCAAACTTGAAAATAATTGTAAATAAAAAGAGAGAAATCACCGTTTCCCAGCATGTTATTTCTCACACTCCATCTCTACTCCCAACCCTTATCAAGGATTTGTGATGAACAAAGGCCAACCAAGCAGATCTGTAGAAAACACAGAAAATGGAAGCTAGCAAATGGACCTAGGGTTGACCTGTACTGTCGGAAAGACTAATTCCACGCTAAGTTTAAAATTAAATGTGTGTGTGTGTACGTATGCATGTGATAGAACAGAGACTACAGTGAAGTTTTTTAATATGAATAATTTTCAGAGTAGTCATCTAAATGCGTAGCTTCAGGGTTAAGATAAAAGGTAAAAAGGAAACAAGCTCTCTTTGGCATTTAAGTGGTGAAGAAGCAGCACATGGGTAAGTTTTAGGTGCCTACAAGCCAAAGTGAACACAAAATCAGAGTCTTACAACCTCTCCTTCCACTAGCAAAACAAAAAGAAAAAAGTATCTTAAAACATCTGGACTTCAAAGTATTTGGCAAAAGAGGTGCTGTTAAAGTAGGAGTTTTGTAAGACATCCTAATACCACAAAAAGGTAGAAAGGGGAACTTGATAAATCCATATGTAGGTATTATAAAAATAAAAGAAAATTATTACATGTCAACTGAGAAAAAAACTCCTCCCCACCACAGAAAAACCATCATGCAGATGTAGAGTGTGGCCACACTCCAGAGTTAAATATATTCAATCAACCAGTTGAGGACATTGAAAAACAAAAACAAAAAATATGTAGAATCAGTAATTTAAAAACCAGGAAAAGAAAATCCGCCCCCCCCCCCAAAAAAAGGAGTAAAAAGAATATGAACTTAGTAAAGGAATAGAAAACAAAGAAAAAAAATATTTTAGTAATAAATAAATTATAAGGTCCCCTGGGGGGAATAGAGTCAAATGAAAATTTAATAAGGTTCATTGAAGAAAGGCAGGAAAAGAACCAAGTGAATGAAAATGACACAAGAATGAAGTAAAAGTGTCAGAATTACTGTGTTATATAACTTGAAAGTCGCTAAGAGAACAGATCTTAAACCGTCTCACTGCAAAAATGGTAACTGTGACGTGATGGAGATGTTAGCTAAAGCTATGGTAGTAATCATCTTGTAATATGTAAATGTATCAACACTGTTGTATACCTTAAGCTTATACATTGTTCTGTGCAGTCTTAAAGCTGGAAAAAGTGTCAGAGAAAATAGTGGAAATTAAAGACAGGCAATGGAGGGATAACATTCAGAATTTTAGAGTCCCAAGAAAGAAAAATCAATGAAAAAGAACTAATATTTAAAGCTATATTCAAAGAAAATTCTCCAGAAATTGAAAAAGATTCACATCTATACATTGAAAGGGTCCACTGGATATTGGGGAAAGATAAAAAATCTTATGCTTCCAAGCAAAAACATTACATAACTTGTAAAGGCAAAAGAACGGCACTGGTTCAGACATTTTAAATTTCACTGAGGCAACCAAAACAAGGCAGCCGTGCAGCAGCATTTAAAAAGAAAACTCCAAGAAAAAGTATGAACCAAAGTTTTTATGTTCAGCCACATTCTGTTAGATATCAAGGTTGAGGGAAAACAGCTTTCAGTATGTAAGTTTTTAGGGAATTAGGTACTCTTGAGCTGTTTTTTTAAGGAATCTCCTGGAGGATGTTTTATCCAGTTGAGAGATAACTGGGAATACCTCAGCAAAAGAAGTGAAGACGAGCATTTAAAATACATGGATGTACTGCTAAGACTAAAACAAAGGTAGGGATGTGAGGGGAAGACTACTGGACATACAGTTTATGTTGTGACAAAGTAGAAATAATACAAATAAAAAAGGAAAAGGGAGAGTGAAATAGGAAAAAACATTCTTACTGATCATCTGTTGCATAAAAAAAACGGAAGAGAGTTAAAATACCAATAAAAACTGCTAAATTAGATAATATCCAGCCTAACATTTGATTTTACTATATTTAAAAGCTAACAGTTTACTAGTTATTTCATGGATGTTGGCAGAAGACAGGAGACCAAAACATGTCTTGGGTCAGAGACAGAGAATTCCATTACTCATGGTATAGTGAGCAGCATAATAATTAACATATTTCTGTAGGTTCCCCTTGTTCCCTAGGTCTTGTGTAGGTTATGCTGGATGGCCCAGGTGGATGCCTTGCATATAGTAGGTTTGTACTGCAGCTAAGAAACACTGAGCTTGTTGAATAAATATGGTGCTTTTATAGTAAGCGGGCTTTTTGTTTTTCCAGTAGGAAACATTACTTCATCCTTCAAGATTGCTTGCTACAAACACAGCTCTGAGAAATGGCCCACATAATGAGTGGTTAGGATTTTCATTCTTGGCAAACCCAGCAAAATGTGTAGAAACACAAGATGCCCAATGAAGATTCTTTGCCAACACGTAGTAAAAGGGTAATAATAAGACAGGTGGACTGTAACAGGTATTGGCAAGGGTGTATAGAAATCAGTCTTCATACATTGCTGGTAGAAATGTAAAATGGTGAAACCACTTTGGAGAATAGTTTGACAACTCCTCAAACAGCTAAAAGTAGAATTACCATTGACCCATCAAGTATATACCCAAGAGAATTGAAAGCATTCGTTCACATAAAATCTTGAACACTAATGTTCATAGCGTTATTTATAATAGCTATAAAAGTGGAAAAAACCAAATATTCATCACCTTGATAAGTGAATAGACAAAATGTTATATGTGCACATGATGCAATATTATTCTATGGTAAAAAGGAATCAAATATCAGTACATGCTACAACATGGATGAACCTTGGAAACATTATTCTGAGTAAAAGAAGCCAGACAGCAAAAGCCATATATTGTATGATTCTGTTCATATGAAATATTCAAAACAGGTAAATCGATAGAGAGAAAAAGTAGTTGCTAATGGGTGGGTATGAAGTTCCTTTTTGGGATGTTGAAAATGTTGTGGAATAGATAATGGTAATGACTGTATAACTTCATGAGTATATCAAAAATTACTGAATTGTATACTTTAAAAGGGTGAATTTTATGGTATGTGAATTATATCTCAATTTTTAAAAATTGTATGAGAAAAAGGAAAAGAATACAAAGACAAAGGGCATTTAAACGGTTTAAGTACAGAAGTAATCACTAAAACAAAAATACAGGTCTTCCTAAGTACCAAAAAAAATTTTTTTATTAAAAAACAAAGAACACACGTTTCTTAGAGAAACAAGTGTAGTAAAATACACATAATTATAAAATGTTATCACAGAATTGAGACTGAAAATATTAGTCACCAGTAAATGTGAATGTGCTTCATCCACCTATTATTAGGAAAAGATTCTCAATTTGGCTCACAAAAGGAGACGCAACAACTATATACTGTTTATAAGAGACACTTCTGTGATTCCTGAATCAAATGATTCAGTGGACAATGGTATTCTAAACAAGTGAAAATAAAAAGGGGGCAGATAACAGTAATCTTTAATACCAAAGTAGAATTCAATCCAAAAAGCATTAACTGTGACATAGAAGGGGGCATATTTTTTGATGCTAAAACTCACAATTTACAGTAAAGATACAACACATGAATTTCTATGCAGCACATTACACAGAAACCCTCTGTATAAAGCAAAAATTACAGGAGATTCAGTGAGACAGAAATGTGCTACAAAATAGAATATAATTCTCTGTTCTTAGTATAAAATAGATCAGGTAGACAAAAAATGAGATAGAAGACCTAAACAGAATAAACAGTAAGGTGGATTTTATGAATATATGTTGTATTCTACAGCATTATCCTACACCATCTCAGGTGTCCAATGCACATTCACAAAAATTGATCATATGTTCACCAAAAAAAAAATCAGTGATTTCCATAAAGTAGATATACTGAAAACACTTTCTGATTATATGCAATGAAACTTTACTAATAACAAAAAATATATAGGCTACACCTTAAAGTTTTTAAACCTATCAAACAACTTTGTCAAAGGGTAAGTAAATACATACTGAAATTACAGAATTTGCAAAATAACAATAGTGAAAATATACTACATATCAGGATCTATGGAATACATCTAAAAGTAGTCAGAAACTAAAGAGAATAAAAAGCAGACAATGCCAACAAACTCACAGGAGATCCCAAATATCAGAGATAACATACATACATTTCAGTAGAAGATTAGAAACTATAAAATGAAAGAATTAATCCCAAATTCTACAACTAGAAACATCTATAACTGAAAATAAAATCTCAGATTAAACAGTAGGTAAAACTTGGCTGAATAGAGATTTAGGGAATTGAATGATAAGCGGGAAGAAAATAGAGTGGCCCCTTTGAACAACACTGGTTTGAACTCGGCAGGTCTTACACACAGGGTTTTTTTGGTTTGTTTTTTTAATATTTATTTACTTTATTTATTTTATTATATATTATTTATTACTTTATTTATTTTAATATTTATTTACAGTTGTGGCACATGGGACCTTTAGTTGCAGTATGTGGGATCTGTAGTTGCAGCATGCGAACTCTTAGTTGTGGCATGTGGAATCTAGTTCCCTGACCAGGGATTGAACCCGGGCCCTCTGCGTTCGGAGCATGGAGTCTTAGCCACTGGACCATTAGGGAAGTCCCACATTTGGGTTTTTAAAAAATACATACTACAGTACTACACAATCCACAGCTGATTGAATCTGCAGATGTGGAACTGTGGATACAGAGGGCCAACTGTAAAGTTATACACAGATTTTAAACTGCATGGAGGGTCAAGCACCCCTAACCCCCACATTGTTGAAGGGTCAACTGTAGACAGATCCAAGGAAAAATCAAATATGATGGAGGGTAGGAGACAGGCAATAGAGTGCAAAGGTCTTTTCTTTCCAAATTTTATTTTTCTTTCCAAATTCCTTCCAAATTTTATTTTTTTTTCTGGGCTGATTTCTTTTTTATTGAAGTATAGTTGATTTACAATTACGGTTGTATGGTAAAGTGACTCAGTTATACATATATACATTCTTTTTCATACTCTTTTTCCATTATGGTTTATCACAGGATATTGAATATAGTTCCCTGCACTGTACAGTAGGACCTTGTTGTTTATCCATTCTATATATACAAGTTTACATCTGCTAATCCCAAACTCCCAATCCATTCCTCTCCCACCACCTCCCCCTCGGCAACCACCAGTCTATTCTCTATGTCTGCAATTCTGTTTCATAGATAAGTTCAATTGTGTCATATTTTAGATTCCACATATAAATGATACCATATAGTAGTATTTGTCTTTCTCTTTCTGACTTACTTCACTTAGTATGATAATCTCTATTTGCATCCATGTTGCTGCAAATGGCATTATTTTGTTCTTTTTATGGCTGAGTAGTATTCCATTGTATATGCGTACCACATCTTCTTTATCCATTCATCTGTCAGTGGACATTTAGGTTGCTTTCATGTCTTGGCTATTGTGAATAGTGCTGCTATGAACACAGGGTTGTATGTGTCTTTTTGAATTATAGTTTTGTCTGGGTAGATACCCAGGAGTGGGATTGCTGGATCATATGGTAATTCTGTATTTAATTTTCTGAGGAATGTCCATGCTGTTTTCCACAGTGGCTACACCAACTTACATTCCCACCAACAGTGTAGGTGGGTTCCTCTTTCTCCACACCGTCTCCAGCATTTGTTATTTGTAGACTTTTTAATGATGACCATTCTGACTGGTGTGAGGTGGTACCTCATTGTAGTTTTGATTTGCATTTCTCTAATTAGCGATTTTGAGCATCTTTTTATGTGTCTGTTGGCCAATTGTATGTCTTCTTTGGAGAAATATCTCTTTAGGGCTTCTGCCCATTTTTCGATGGGTGTTTTTTTTTGTTGTCGAGTTGTATGAGCTGTTTGTATATTTTGGAAATTAATCCCCTGTCAGTCACATCACTTGCATATATTTTCTCCCATTCTGTATGTTGTCTTTTAGTTTTGTTTATGGTTTCCTTTGCTGTGCAAAAGCTTGTAAGTTTGATTAGGTCCCAGTTGTTTATTTTCATTTTTATTTCTATTGCCTTGGGAGACTGAGAGTGAAAAGGTCTTATCTATGTGTAATTGGAGTCACAGAAGGACAGGAGATAATGACCATATTATTAGAAAAGGTAAGAGAATTTTCCAGAAGTAAAAAGATGTCACCTCACAGATTTTATAGTTGGCCAGACAGTTCATTCAGGTTTTTCCGTATGATGTTACAAACTCGAATCAGTATAAACACAAAGAAACTTAATGCATAAGCACATCATAGTAAAACTACTAAGAACCAAAAGTAAAGGGAAAGTCATAAAACTAGTAAGACAAAATGAAACATTACTTCTAAAGGAGCAACAGTAAAACACAGCGGTAATTTTACCTTTATTAGTTAAGGAATTTAAAGATTTTCACACAGAAGCTAAGAAAATTTTTCATCAGTAGACCAGTACTCAGTTTACTAAAAGAATTTTTCAGACAGGAGAGAATCTCAGATGGAAGCACAGAGATGTGGAGCAAAGGACAATGGAAAGAATAAATATGTGGGTTTATCTAAATACATGTTGACTATAGACACACTTTGTTTTATTGCACCTTGCAAATACTTTTTTTTTTTTAACAAAGGTTTGTAGCAAGTCTGTTGGTGCCATTTTTTATTATTATATTTGTTACCGTGATCTCTGATGTTACTATTATAATTGTTTTGATGCATCATGAACCACACCCATATAAGATGGTCGGTAAATGTTGTATGTGTTTTGACTGCTCCACTGACTGGCTGCTCCCCCATCTCTCTTCCTATCCCCAGGCTTCCCTGTTCCCTGAGACACAACAGTATTGAAATTAGGCTAGTTAATAACTCTACAATGGCCTCTAAGTGCTCAAGTGAAAGGAAGAGTTGCACATCTCTCAATTTAAATCAAAAGCTAGAAATGATTAAGCTTAGTGAGGAAGGCATGTTGAAAGCTGAGACAGGCCGAAAGCCAGGACTCTTGTGCCAAACACTTAACCAAGTTGTGATTGCAAAGGATATGTTTTCGAAGGAAATTAAAAGTGTTACGACAATGAACACATGAATGGTAAAGAAGTGAAACAGCCTTATTGCCCAACGGGTGAAAGTTTTAGTGGTCTGGATTAGAATATCAAACCAGCCACGACATCCCTTAAGCCAAAACCCAATCTAGTGCAAGGTCCTAACGGTCTTCAATTCTATGAAGGCTGAAAGAAGTGAGAAAGCTGCAGAAGATAAGTTTGAAGCTAGCGGAGGTTGGTTCACAAGGTTTAAGGAAACAGCACTCTGCCTAATAGACATATAGAGAACACTACATTCATCAGTAGTAGAATACATCTGCTTTTCAAGTGCACATAGAATATTTTTAAAAGTAGACCATAGGCGGGACATAAAGCTCAAAAAAGAAAAGATTTAAAATTTTACAATTTATAGTTTTTGACCACCATGGAATTAATTTTTTTAAAAAATTACAAAAACACAACTGGAACAAAATACAGCTTTTGAAATTCAGGAGTATATGTTAAATCACTTGTCAAAGAAGAGTCACTATGAAAATGAGAAAATATTTTGAACTGAATGAAGGTGGCATATCAAAACATGAAATTCATTTTAAGCCTTTCTTGCTGAGCAATTTAAGCCTTAATGCTGTTAGAATGAAAGGCTGACGTTAGATGAGTTAAGTATCCACATCAGGAAATTAGAAAGCAGCAAACTATACCAACAGAAATTAGAAGCCAAGCAATAATAAAGATAAATATAAAAACCAGTGGCATGTCAAGCAAACTTAAGAATCAGCAAAGGCAAAAGTTTGTTCTCAGAAAAGGATAATATAATTGATAAATCCCTGCCAAAAATAATCAAGAATGAAACAGATACTACATAACCAGTGTCAGTAGTGAGAAAGGATACAGTACTCTATGGATCTAATGAACTTTAAAAAAAGTAACAAAAGAAAGGATATTATGAAAATTTTAAATAAGTTTGAGATTTTAGAGAGTCAAATTCCTTGAAATACACAGCTTACCAAAACTGGCACACACCCTCACACAAACAGAAAATCTGCATAATCCGATATATAGAAAGAAAGTGAACCTGTAATTACAGACCTTCCATTTAGAAATTCAGACCCACATGGTTTCACTGGTGAATTTTTCCAAACATTTAAAGAAGAAATACATAAAGTCTAGCTGGAAACAGAAAAAAATTGAATATGTTCCCTTAATGAGCCCAGTTTAATTTTTTTTTATTGAGATACTGGTGACATATAACATTGTGTAAGAGCCCAGTTTAATTTTGGGAGCAAAACCTAACAAAGATATTACCCAAAAGCAGTATTACAGGTCATTTTTTAAATGAAAATAGATTTTTAAATCTTCAAATATTAGGAAATCAAATCCGAGTGATACATAAATAGGATAAAATATCATGACAAAGTTGAATTTATTTCCATAGTTGCAAGATTGTTTTAGTATTTGAAAATCAGTATGATTCATCGTATATATATTTTTATATGAATTTATTTATTTATTTTTGGCTGTATTGGGTCTTCGCTGCTGTGCGTGGGCTTTCTCTAGTTGTGGCGAGTGGGGGGCTACTCTTCGTTGCAGTGCGCGGGCTTCTCATTGCGGTGGCCTCTCTCGCCGCAGAGCACGGGCTCTAGGCGTGCAGGCTTCAGCAGTTGTGGCACATGGGCTCAGCAGCCATGGCCTCCGGGCTCCAGAGCACAGGCTCAGCAGCCGTGGCACACGGGCTCAGTAGCTTTGCGGCATGTGGGATCCTCCCAGACCAAGGATCAAACCCGTATCCCCTGCATTGGCAGGCGGACTCTCAACCACTGCGCCACCAGGGAAGCCCTGATTCATTATATTAATATAATAAAGAAGTCAAATGATCATCTCTATAGATACAAAAAAAAGCATTTGATAATACTCAAAACCCATCAGGATTTTTAAAACTTTTAGCAAGCTAGAAAAAGAGGGAAACTTTCATAATCTTATTAAAGGTATCTGCACAAACCTTACAATAAACATTGGAAACCTTTTCCTGGCATTAGGGAATATGTCAAAGCTCACTCCAAACCCAATGTCTAAAAAGTCCTATATAGTGCATTTAGGCAAGGGGAAAAAGATAGATTAGAAATGAAAATATAAAACTGTCACAAATGACGTGATTTGCATATAGAAAATCCATAAATAACTACATGTGAACTTTTAGAATTAATAAGAAATCATTTCAGCAGGGTCACTCGGTACTTGTTCATATATAAAAATCAACTGTATTTATATTTATGAGCAACAAAATGTTAGAAAAATAGAATTTAGTAAGAAAACCATTTATAAATGTCAAAAACATCCATATACATCAGAATAAATCTAACAAAAGTTATAGGAGACTCCTTACATAGAAAACCATAAAAAATTTTTGAACTCTTCCTCAGCTCTAGATCAGTTGAAAGAATCAATATTTTTAAGATGTAAATTGTCTCCAAATTGATGAAAAATTAAGTGTAATCCCCATGAAAATCCCAGCAGATTTTCTTATGGAGATCAAGAAATTGACCTGTGACCTAAATAAATGTCATATACGAGAATATATTTACAATAACTACGTAAAATACTTTAGCATAAACTTAACAAATTTGCAAAGACATTGTTTTTAAATGCTCTGCAAAAATATAAAATGCAGCTTGAACAAAAAATGAGATACCATGTTCTCAACTAAGGAGTTATCATCATAAAGGTATTCATTTTCCTTAGATTATCTTGTGAATTTAATGAGATTCCAATGAAAAATACCATCAGAATGGTTGTTGTTTTGTGCCTAATACATTTGGAACAGTAAAAATTCAAGAAGAGCCTGAAAAGACCTGAGAAAGATGAGCTGCTTAGTGGAGCCAAGTAAAGTTTTTAAATACTTAAAATAATTCAAAAAGGAGAAAAATATCTCTTAAAAAAAAGTGAATTTATTATATGTAAAATTGTTGGTTTAGGGGCTTCCCTGGTGGCGCAGTGGTTGAGAGTCCACCTGCCGATGCAGGGGACACGGGTTCGTGCCCCAGTCCGGGAAGATCCCACGTGCCGTGGAGTACCAAAAAAAAAAAAAAAAAAAAAAATTGTTGGTTTAATTCCCAGGAGTTTTTATTTCTGGTGACTTTAAGAACAATTTTTTTTTAAATTTTTTATTTATTTATTTTTTGGCTGCGTTGGGTCTTCGTTGCAGTGTGGTGGCTTCTCTTGTTGTGGAGTACAGGCTCCAGGTGTGCGAGCTTCAGTAGTTGTGGCTCATGACTCAGTAGTTGTGGCTCTCAGGCTCTAGAGTGCAGGCTCAGTAGTTGTGGTGCATGAGCTTAGTTGCTTCGCGGCATGTGGGATCTTCCTGGACCAGGGATCGAATCCATGTTCCCTGCATTGGCAGGCAGATTCTTAACCACTGTGCCACCGGGGGAGCCCTCTGGTGACTTCAAAAGACAATATTTTGTCTTTGCATTTTTAATGGGGTATCTCATGAGGACAGAAAGGGTCAGTAGTTTCATTTTTAGTAGTAATGACAGTTTAAAAAGTTTTATGTAGATATGTGTGTGTGTGTGTGTGTGTAGACACATTACATATACTTACATGTATGTAACTTATGTGATGATAATAATATATACTTACATATATAATCTTATATACATAAATCATTAGGAACCGATTATGTAGTATCAGGATGTTGGTGGTAATGTTGATACTGTTAAAGCTATTATATATGTATATATAACATACATGTGTATAGATAACCTAAGTGTATAAAGAGAAATTTTTTGTTATTAAGATACATTTAATGTAATTGGATGTAATTAAATTTATTTTACAATGATTATAATTAATGTAATGTAGTTAATATATGTATATGTTATTGTCATTAGGTGTTATTTTTTTCCAATATAAAAGAAAAAGAGTTGTACAAAATAAAAGATATTAAGTAAAACTCTAGTGCAAAATTTGAATAGAATATGTCAGCATTTGTCTTAAAAATATTTCCCAAGTTCACTTTATGAAAAAAATGTATTTCTTAGGGCTATTCATTGCAAAAGCTTAGAAGCAGCAACAAAAAAGTAGTTTTAGTGATTACTAGTGTTTATAAGAGCCCAGATGGTGAGTAAATAGTATTTCCCCACTAAAACGATATAAGCCTCCATAAAATAATAGCTTACATCACATGTGGAGCAGGAAATGTATTAGACTAGGATTTCTTGTGTCAGAAAGCAAAGAAATACCAAAAAACTATTGGGAGTCTCTCAGAAGTTCATAACTTAAAATGGTATCTTGAGTATCAAAAAGTAGTGTTAAAATTTTTTGTCAGGAAAGGTTACTGAAATTGATTAGAAACTTTTTCTGCCTTTGTTACAGAGATCTGTGCCCTTGTCTCCTTTGGTCTCTTAATTTGATTTATATTTATAGATTTTTAAAATATTAAACTACCCTTACATTCCCAGTAAATGCTCAGCCTGAGTTATTTGTTATATTTTTCTGAGTTTCTAGGCTTACTTTGATAATTGAGTTTAGGATTCTTGCATTCATTATTTCTTAGTGAGATGTTAGCTCATAATTTAATTTCTAGTACTCTTTTGTCATCTTTGTATCTGGATTCTGTGGGCCTCAGTACTTGGAGGCTGTTAACTCTTTTTCTGCATTTGGTATAAGATTTTTTTTTAACCTGAGAAGATTCTTCCGTTTACATTCTTTGTGGTTTCTGACAGGTTTGGATTTACTTTTACTTTTTGGATTTACTTTTATGTGCTTTGTATATACTCTACTTTTTTTTCCTCTTGTTATTTTTACTCTCTATATATAATATAGTAAGTTCTTTTTTTCCACTCTCAACTCCCTCCCCCAGTACTTCCTTAGATACTGTATTTGGTCTATTCTTTTCTTGCTAATTCCAGGTTACTTAAAAGTAACCCAAGTTAATAAGTGGTAAAGTTGATAAAAGTTTAATGCTGGCCACTACATCCAAATGTAATTGCTGTTGACCAGTATTTTAGTTCTACTTACTTATTCCACAAATTTTGTCTTACTTTATTGTTTTATACAGTTGTTATTTGCTCAGATTTAACCATGTATTTAGCATTTCTTTGCTTTTAGTTATTTCTTGGATGTGAGACCTTACTTATGGGAACATTTGTGTTATATCTGAGGCACACTCTTTAAATTTTTCTTTAATAAAGGGGTTTTGTTGGTAAACTTTCAACTGGGTGTATTGTTCTTTTTCTTAATTTTGCCTGAAAATAGCTTTATTTTGTATTATTCTTAAGGATTGTTTTGCTATGAATGCAATTTTAGGAGAAAAATCCTTTTTTTTCTCAGCAGTCAGTACATTCTGTTTTGTGGCATCTGTTGTTTTTTGAGAAGTCAGTTATTAATTTAATGCCCTTCCTTTATAGCTGATCTATCGTTTCCTTCTGGCTGCGTTGAGTCTTCTGTTTATCTTTTCTGTGTGGATTTGTAGTTGTAGTTTTTTAAGTATCCTGATTTGGATTTGTTGGAGAGCTTTGGGCTGTCTTTTTTTTTTTTTTAACTAAAAAAATCTCATTTTCTCTTTGGACATTGTCTTCATTTTTCTATTATCATTTTCTTGAACTTTGTTTAAATATATGTTAAATATTTTCATCTTATTCTCTATATTTCTTTTTTCTTAATAAATTTATTTATTTTATTTTTGGGGGCTGTGTTGGGTCTTCATTGCTGCGCGTCGACTTTCTCTAGTTGTGGTGAGCGGGGCTACTCTTCATTGTGGTACATGGGCCTCTCACTGCGGTGGCTTCTCTTGTTGCGGAACGTTGGCTCTAGGCTCGTGGGATTCAGTAGTTGTGGCTTGTGGGCACTAGAGCGCAGTCTCAGTAGTTGGGGCGTGGGGGCTTAGTTGCTCCAAGGCATGTGGAATCTTCCCAGACCAGGGCTCGAACCCATGTCCCCTGCATTGGCAGGCGGATTCTTAACCAGTGCACCACCGGGGAAGTCCTATTCTCTATATTTCTTAAGATTTTTTTCTTGTTTTTCATCTTATCCTGACTTTGTGGTACATACTCTTTTATTTTTTTTAGCTCTGTTTTCCCAATTCACTAATCCTCTTTTTAGTTATATCTTAATACACCATTTAATTCCTTCATTTTTCTTTTTTACTTTCTCTCTCTTCCTCTCTCCCTGCCCCTCTTTCATTTTGGGTAATTTCTGTTGACCTATGTTTAAGTTCATTGATTCTTAACTTGATTGTATCCAGTCTACTGATGAGCTCATCAAAGGCATTCTTCATCTTTAGTACCATGTTTTTTGTTTCTGACATTTTCACTTTACTGTAATACTTTTCTTATGTCTGCTCCATCTGTCTAGTTATATTGTCCACCTTTTCCACTGAATCATTACCATATTATAGTTGTTTTAAATTCTGTCTGATATTCATCTGGGTCATCTCTTAATTTTCAGGGATTGCTCTGTTGATTGCTTTGTCTCTTGGCAGTGGATTGGGTTGTTTTTTTTTTTTAATCCTTTCATTTTTATGTGAGTTGTTATTTTGTATTTGATACTAGATACTGTATGTAGAGCAATAAAGACAGAGGGTAGACAGTGTTTAGGCCTGGAGATGAACACACCTCTTCTGCTAGAATTGAGTTGGGTTTGGATTTTTGTTGTTGTTAGCTTCAGTGCACCATCAAATTCCTCTAGTGTTACTTTGTGCTTAGGGGTGGGACTGGTTTTTTGGAAGATTTTTCTAAGTGTTCTTGTTCTACCCTCAGTTTTAGGCCTTCTCTGTGCTCTTGTGTTTCAGACAGGATATATTTCCATGTTCTTATCCCTCTTTCGAAGGTAGATGGCTCTTTCTTGTTACTATCTATTTGCTAGCTTGGCAGTGGGGAGGGAGGGCACTTGGGGAGGAATTTTTTTTTTTTTTTTGTCCTGGTGAATCCTTACCTGTTTGGTTGCTATTTATAATCTCTGGCTCATTTTCAAGTTTCTTTTGTTTAAAGTTTTTTATTTTATTATAGCTTTATATTTTCTGATACTTCCAATATTGGTATACTTGCAGGTGTGATTCTGCTACCGTTTTTCTGTCCATTATTGCTCATTATGTCTCTCGTGATTGGGTTTTGTTGTTGTTGGGGTTTTTTGTTTTGGGTTTTTTTTTTTTTGTATATTTGTACATGACTTCATATGTGTTGAACTTTGGGTGTGGGAATTCCTTGAGGTTTGGGTTAAAGTTGCATTCTTACAGAGAGGTTTTAGATTTGTTTTTGCCAGTTGCATGTATGTTTTTAGTCCTGAACTTCTTTAAATTTTTTTATGCGCTTAAGGTACTATGAATTAAAACTACAGACCTGCATGAAGGATGGCTTCTGTTTTGAATTCCCTCCACCCCCAGCAGTCCTTTTCTCAGTGCTAAGCAAGTTTTCTTCCTCTCCCTTCTGCAGGATGGGCTTAAAGCTTGCATTGAGGGTGTAGCTCTTTGGAATGAGTAAGTCTCCTTTGGATTCCCTGCCTTTGTTGGATTCTCTATTTTATTTCCTATCTCTCTCGTTCCCTACAACCATCAAAGTGGAAAGTCTTGTCTCTAAAGTTGAGAAATCATCTGCTAGATTGGGGCTTTGTTGCTAGCCTACTTCCTGGCATTTTGTTTTCACTTCTTTCTTTGCATTTGGATTCCTTATTTTTCTGCCATTTCAGTATGTGTTTATGACGTTTCATTTTTAAAACTCACATTTCAGTTGTAATCAGCGGGAGCTTTACTAAGAGTGCTTAATCCTTTTTCCATTGTTTGGTTTTTCCTTTCATTTGGTACTTTTCCCCACATTTTTAAGGCTAGAAACTCCTTTCCTAAATTTAATTTACTACTGTTTCTATTTTGAAAAACATTTATTGTTTAAATTTCTGCTTTTGCTCAATAAATGGTAGCTATTGAAAGATCTAAGAATATGGATATGATACTGGAATTTTACCTAAAGTAAATAATCTAGTTCATCCTGTGGGATAGGGCAGTATGAAGGAGATGAACTTCTTAGTCACACTTGGTGTTTTCTTTAAATATTCATTCATTCATTTTTTTATTTTTGGCTGTTGGCAGTGGATTGGGTTGCAGGTGGGATCTTTGTTGCAGCATGTGGGATCTTTAGTTGTGGCTTGCATGAGGGATCTAGTTCCCCAACCAAGGATTGAACCTGGGCCCCCTGCTTTGAGAGTGCAGAGTCTTAGCCACTGGACCACCAGGGAGGTCCCCACACTTGCTTTTTGAATTGTTACTCACACACTTCTGTGAAATACTTAAGTTTTGTGAGACTCTGCACCATCCGTTAACACAGAAAGAGTAGCTATGTTGTGAGCCTTAAAGGACATAAGTAATAGTTTCTGGTACTTGGCCTAGTATAGTGATTTAGAAAATACAATGGTTCTCCCATCATTTTTTAGAAAAGGAAATTGAATCTCAAGGAGATAACATGTATTTGCTACCTATACAAAATTCTGTAGTTTTAAGTTGGAAATCAAGCCCCTGTCTCTTCTGGATTTTACTTTTCAGAAGAGTAGTATTCAGTAACATATTCTGCCTGCCTGTATATTTCTTGAGTATTTTATACATACTTCCAAGGGCTTAAGATATTTGGAGAGAAAGAAAGAATTTAATGTAATGCTCACTTTGGCAAATGTTTTGAATAAGTGAACAAAGATGAATGTAAATACAATGCACTTCCTCTACTAGGTAGCTTGTAGTGAGGTAGGCTTATCTAATAATTATGGCCAGTATGCTTAGTGCTATAGAAGGGGTAGCACCTGCGTCTTGAGGCAGAGGTAGGGTTGTTTGAACTGGGTCATGAGGTATGTGTAGGATGCTGAGATGTTAGCAAAGGAGGCATGGGCTTTTAGGCAGAAATAACGCATATGTATGTAAAGGCCTGAAGGCAGTCCTGTTTATGAGAAGTCCAGGTTGTGTGCACACAGCAAAGCAGTCAAAAGGAATGTCTCTTGTGGTTATGGAAGAGATGGCAGTTGAGATGTGTCTTAAATGATTGGTAGTGTTTCAGCATATGAAGATAACATGGATAGGATAACAGAAATTGAGTAAATAAGTAAAGTTACTTAGCAGAATGTAAGTTATTTATGTATAGGGACCCATGAATAGTCACATTGATTTGGCTGCCGCTTACTCTTGAACTCTCAAACCTACAGAACAGCTTAGACATCACCTCTTTCTGAGAAATCATCAGGAAATTGTGCATATCTCATTAGAGCTTTTATGTGAGAGGATTTTTTGTGGGGAGGAGGATACGGGAGCAGTTTTTCCAGGCTTCCATGTATAAGATAAAGTGATAAAAATATTTTGGGAATGGAGCATGTATGACTTGGAATATCAAATATAATAGTTTAAAATTTATTCGGTAACCATTAGAGGTCCATTGTAGCATTTTGAACAGGAGACCTGACATAATGATGATTTATCTGACCATGCCGGATGGAACTGGAGAGGAACATGACAGAACCAGCAAGTTCAGGACTGAAGTGATTAAGACTTGAATAAAGAATGGTGGTAATGGGAATGAAAGAAAAGGCATTGTGAAAGGGATTTCTAAACAAAGATTTGACAGGTTCTAAGAAATGATTGAAGATAAGATATGGAAGACAAGCAGGGGAATTGGAAATGTTGGAATTTCATACTTGGGTGACTAGGAAATTTTTGATATCAGCAAGAGATATGACATTAGCAGGAAAAGTAGTTGAGGGAAAAAGCTGAAATTACCATTTGTTATTTATTGGATGTGAGGTTAATTATAAACTCTACTTTAGAGCATGTCAATATTCCTTTGTAAAAGTAATTTCTAAAAATTATGCTATACTCTGTCATTAGATGGGAAAGGTAGTCCTTTTTTTTCTTCTAATTTTACTGAGATATAATTTACATACAGCACTGTATCAGTTTAAGGCATAATGGTTTGACTTACATACATCGTGAAGTGATAAATCACAGTAAGTTTAGTGACCGACAATCATCTCATATAGATAGAAAATTAAAGAAATAGAAAAAACTTATTTTTCTTGTGATGAGAACGCTTAGGATTTGCTCTCTTAACAACTTTCATATATAACATATGACAGTGTTAATTATATTTATCATGTTGACATTATATCCCTAGTACTTGTTTGTCTTATAACTGGAAGTTTGTACCTTCTGACTGCCTTCATCCAATTTCTGCTCCCCTCAGCCCCCACCTCTGGGAACCATAAATCTGATCTCTTTTTCTATAAGTTTCTTTGTTTTGAACTGTAATTGACCCAGAACACTATGTTAGTTCCTTTTACCCAAAGTAGTGATTTGGTATTTCTGTACATTTCAAAATGATCACCACAATAAGTCCATTTACCATCTGTCATCATACAAAGATATTATATAACTATTGACTATATTCCTCATGCTGTATATTTCATATCTATGACTCATTTATTTTACAGCTGGAAGTTTGTACTTCTTAATCTTCCTCACCTATTTCTTTCCTCCCGCTCCCCCCGTCCCCTGGCAATGTAGTCTTGTATCAGTAGCATAAGTTTTGGAAACAGGCCTGTATGCCAGGTCACCTTTAATAAGTATCACTGTTGTGAGACTGAAAAGTCGCTGATCTTTTTGGATTTTACTTTGTTCACGTATAAACTAGAAATAGTAATACCTGATTACAGGGCTGTTGTGTAAACTAAATAGTATAATATATATCCATGCTGTCCTATAATAAGCCCTCAATAAATGTTAGTTTTCCCTTCTTCCTTAGAAGATGCCAGCCTTATTTATTCTTGACTGTTTTCACACATTAAGATGGACATCAAAGAATAATGCATAAAGCATTTTGTTTCACTGTTAGGAATTCACTGAAGTCATAACCATGATTGTTTGCTAAATAAAATATGTGTATAATCAGGCAGTTTGTAATTAGACTAACTCGGAAGTTGTAATTATTGAATGTGTAGGTGTGGTTAACATCCTTCATTTCTGGTAAATGACTTTACTTAGAGGATGTATGTTTATGTGAGCAACAGGGACTATTTCCTGGAAGGAAACTGTGGTCTCCAGATCTTTATGATAATGTCACCTTTAGTCTTTCTGAAGTCATGAGCATTGTCCTATACAGACTGTTTCCTTCAGGCAGTTTCGTGCAAGTAGTAAATGAAGCCTTATGCGCCTGTTAAAACTTCAGAGACTGTCAGTAATATGGAAAAATTGGATGTTTAATCAGGAATGCGAACATGTGTTTCAGGTAGAGAATTCCAAAGATAATGAAGATAGTATTCTACAAAGAGAAATTCCTGCCAGACAGTCTCGACGAAGGTTTCGGAAAATTAACTGTAAAGGAGAACGTCAAACTATTACTGATGATGTGGACATTAACAGCTATCTTTCTGTGAGTATATTTAGGAACATTTCATGGGTATTTCTTAGTTCATATGCAGTATACTTAATTTACATATATATATTTTAACATCTTTATTGGAGTATAATTGCTTAACAGCGGGGTGTTAGTTTCTGCTTTATAACAAAGTAAATCAGCTATACATACACTTATATCCCCGTATCTCCTCCCTCTTGATTCTCCTTCCCATCTGCTTTATCCCACCCCTCTGCTTTATCCCACCCCTCTAGGTGGTCACAAAGCACTGAGTTGATCTCCCTGTGCTATGTGGCTCCTTCCCACTAGCTATCTGTTTTACATTTGGTGTTGTATATATGTCCATGCCACTCTCTCACTTCATCCCAGCATACCCTTCCCCCTCGCTGTGTCTTCAAGTCCATTCTGTACGTCTGTGTCTTTATTCCTGTCCTACCCCTAGGTTCTTCAGAACCATTTTTTTTTTTAACATTCCATATATATGTGTTAGCATACAGTATTTGTTTTTCTCTTTCTGACTTACTTCACTCTGTATAAGACTCTAGGTCCATCCACCTCATTACAAATGACTCAATTCTATTTCTTTTTTTTTTTTTTTTTGCGGTACGTGGGCCACTCACTGTTGTGGCCTCTCACATTGCGGAGCACAGGTTCCGGACAGGCAGGCTCAGCAGCCATGGCTCACGGGCCTAGCCGCTCCACAGCATGTGGGATCTTCCCGGACTGGGGCACGAACCCACGTCCCCTGCATCGGCAGGCGGACTCTCAACCACTGCACCACCAGGGAAGCCCCAATGCCCCAATTTTGTTTCTTTTTATGGCTGAGTAATATTCCATTGTATATATGTGCCACATCTTCTTTATCCATTCATCTGTTGATGGACACTTAGGTTGCTTCCATGACCTGGCCCTTGTAAATAGAGCTGCAGTGAACATTGTGGTACATGACTCTTTTTGAATTATGGTTTTCTCAGGGTGTATGCCCAGTAGTGGAATTGCTGGGTCATATGGTAGTTCTATTCTTAGTGTTTTAAGGAACCTCCGTACTGTTCTCCATAGTGACTGTATCAATTTATATTCCACCAACAGTGCAAGAGGGTTCCATTTCTCCACACCCTCTACGGCATTTATTGTTTGTAGATTTTTTGATGATGGCCATTCTGACTGGTGTGAGGTGATACCTCATTTAGTTTTGATTTGCATTTCTCTAATGATTAGTGATGTTGAGCTTCCTTTCATGTGTTTGTTGGCAATCTGTATATCTTCTTTGGAGAAATGTCTATTTAG
>NW_020172815.1:115650-116829 GCF_003031525.2 Neophocaena asiaeorientalis asiaeorientalis | reverse complement strand
CATTTTGTTTCACTGTTAGGAATTCACTGAAGTCATAACCATGATTGTTTGCTAAATAAAATATGTGTATAATCAGGCAGTTTGTAATTAGACTAACTCGGAAGTTGTAATTATTGAAAGTGTAGGTGTGGTTAACATCCTTCATTTCTGGTAAATGACTTTACTTAGAGGATGTATGTTTATGTGAGCAACAGGGACTATTTCCTGGAAGGAAACTGTGGTCTCCAGATCTTTATGATAATGTCACCTTTAGTCTTTCTGAAGTCATGAGCATTGTCCTATACAGACTGTTTCCTTCAGGCAGTTTCGTGCAAGTAGTAAATGAAGCCTTATGCGCCTGTTAAAACTTCAGAGACTGTCAGTAATATGGAAAAATTGGATGTTTAATCAGGAATGCGAACATGTGTTTCAGGTAGAGAATTCCAAAGATAATGAAGATAGTATTCTACAAAGAGAAATTCCTGCCAGACAGTCTCGACGAAGGTTTCGGAAAATTAACTGTAAAGGAGAACGTCAAACTATTACTGATGATGTGGACATTAACAGCTATCTTTCTGTGAGTATATTTAGGAACATTTCATGGGTATTTCTTAGTTCATATGCAGTATACTTAATTTACATATATATATATTTTAACATCTTTATTGGAGTATAATTGCTTAACAGCGGGGTGTTAGTTTCTGCTTTATAACAAAGTAAATCAGCTATACATACACTTATATCCCCGTATCTCCTCCCTCTTGATTCTCCTTCCCATCTGCTTTATCCCACCCCTCTGCTTTATCCCACCCCTCTAGGTGGTCACAAAGCACTGAGTTGATCTCCCTGTGCTATGTGGCTCCTTCCCACTAGCTATCTGTTTTACATTTGGTGTTGTATATATGTCCATGCCACTCTCTCACTTCATCCCAGCATACCCTTCCCCCTCGCTGTGTCTTCAAGTCCATTCTGTACGTCTGTGTCTTTATTCCTGTCCTACCCCTAGGTTCTTCAGAACCATTTTTTTTTTTAACATTCCATATATATGTGTTAGCATACAGTATTTGTTTTTCTCTTTCTGACTTACTTCACTCTGTATAAGACTCTAGGTCCATCCACCTCATTACAAATGACTCAATTCTATTTCTTTTTTTTTTTTTTTTTGCGGTACGTGGGCCACTCACTGTTGTGGCCTCTCAC